>NC_142942.1:44601939-44614439 GCF_046866305.1 Octopus bimaculoides
GCTAAAGTTGACCTTGGAGATATTTCAACTCAGAAACGAAAGAACCATAACTACATCCCAGTCCGACCAATTCGCCAATCTACCAACCAAAGCAATACGCCAACGCTTGCTTGTCTTGTTTAAACTAATATAATATTTAAAAGTGCTAAGAAACCAATCTTTGATTAGAGATAATAACAAGTTTTGCAAAGAAAAAGACTTCCATCAAAAGTCATTTAGCATTTCATGTTTATTTCATCTGAAATATACTGCTGTAAAATGATATTCGTGTTTGTTGCAATTTTTGTCGTATAATGAATGTAATATTAATTAAATATGAAGAAAAGTTGCGTTTTTTAAAAAATTTCTTTTAATAAAAGCAACCAAACATCAAATATACAATATTAGACGGTATATTTGCTTTTAATAATATGTGTAGTTATAGTTATGTGGTCTGAAGACGTTTACTTCCCAACCAAATGGTTCCGGATTCACTCCCACTGAGCGGTACCTTGGGTAGATACCTTCTACTATAACCTCGGGCCAACCAAAGCCTTGTGAGTGAATTTGGCAGGCGGAAACTGAAAGAAACCCGTCGCATATATATATATATGTGTGTGTGTGTGTGTGCATATGTACGATTGTGTAAACACTTATATCTACATAGTACGAATGTATGTGTGTATGGCTAAAGTTTAGATTTACATGCGTTGCAGACATTTCGGATAAAACATTTTCTCATTAAAGAACATCTATGCAATTATATGGGAGACGTGCGGTCGAAAGTATTGGGCAAAAGATAAAGAGTGGAGACAGAAGGAAGAAAGTCATTAAACATCTAAGACGGTATGGAAGGCGTGATTAAATATTTTATGACAGGGAGGAATTACTAATTAAAAGAGGAAGAAAGATTAATGGTAGCTTAACAAGATTTCCAACGACAGTATCCATGTATGCGTCAGTACAGAAATAAACGTACATACGTAAGGTAGGAGTGCTAACACATACATACATATGATTTATAAGAATGCCAAGAATGCATACATGAATATCATCATCACGCATACATTAAAGACAATAGGAGCTCAGCTATAAACTAGCATGTTCTCATTCGTGGGCACACGCATATGATAACCTTATAGAGAAGATAATGGAATTAAAATAACAGAAGTAAAATATAATTTTTAATATAAATCTGGAAAAATCATTCTACTAAAAGATAATAGAAGTGAATGCATTTTTATAAAGATATTCTGCGCGCTCACACATACACTCACACACACACACTATAATATTGAAAATTATATTAAAATGAAAGAAAGAAATATAAGGCAAAAATCATTGTATTCAAAGCATTTAGATAATAGCATCCTTAAAAGGCATGCTGCATAACGCATATGCCCAAAATTAGAAAGATAGGAAAGGAAAATTTTTATTCAGTCCTGGGCGAGATCTTGTTTCCAGCAAGAATACGATGCGTTGTTGTGTATGCTTCTTGACTGGTGGTATCCAGTGGTTGTGTTGAGGTACATACCATATATCTGGAGATGGTTAATAACGTGCCCAGGCTTCGAAATAATGGGTCCCCAATTGTTATTGAATGCTTGATATTATACTACGAACGAATAATAGCCGTTATCGGCGAGGATAATCGTGTGAAATAACTTCACTTCAAATTTCTGAATGGGTCTCGTAAAAGAGAACTAACTGAAGAAATTTATGGCTTGGTTGATAACCTTCATGATTTTTTGATGATAATAATAATAATAATAATAATAATAATAATAATAATAATAATAATAATAATAATAATAATAACAATAATAATAATAATATTAAGAAGAAGAAGAAGAAGAAGAAGAAGAAGAAGAAGAAGAAGAAGAAGAAGAAGAAGAAGAAGAAGAAGAAGAAGAAGAAGAAGAAGAAGAAGAAGAAGAAGAAGAAGATAGAGGAGTGAAAAAAATTAAGGTTACAGACGTCAATTAGGTGGAATGGTTACAAGCGGGGAAGGGTGGACGGTCGAGAATCTCGACTTCACACATTTAGGGATGAAATAAATATTGTAGATGCATATTTTGGTAATAATGTGATTAGCACCAGCTGCAGAGATACGAACAGACGTCTTTATATACAACTGTGGCGAGTTATTTCTGGCTGTGGCTAGAAAATCTTAAGATAACTTTGTGTAGAAGGAAGGGTTATTGCTTCGACTGCTAGTAAAGGTTGGTTCAGCAGATCAACACGTGTTGTTAACGACATCACGAGTGAGCTGTAATGGATATCATCTAGCTTCGAAAGAATAAGATTTAATTTATGATGCTTCTCTTTTCTTAAATGAATGATGCCCAAATCGAAAAGGTAACATGGCCGCTAAGGTTGACCGAATAATATAGGCTCAAGTGCGGGGTCTGCTTGGAGTGGTTCTCTTTTTGATTCGTAACATCGTTCTCCGTGAGGGACTTCAAATTTGTGCTATGGAAGGAAGCTTTTAGATCATGCATATATACGTATATAATATAGCTAACGGTATATGTGTGTGTAAGTGTGTGTGTGTTTGAATGTATGTATATGTATGTGTATGTATGGATATATATGTGCGTCGTATGCATAAACATATATAGACAGATAATAGATACATACATATATTCATATACACACACACATATTTATGCATGTGTTTGTGTGTGTGTGTGTGTGTGTGTGTGTCTGTGTGCGTGCGTGCGTGTGCGTGTGTGTGTGTGTGTGTGTGTGTGTGTGTGTGTGTGTGTGTGTGTTGAATGTTTTGAGATAGCTGCAGACCTACATTAGCTCGTTAATTTAAGTCGTTTTAACTGTTTGACAAATTAGCACGTTTAAATTGTTCAAAAACAACTACTTACGAGTTTGAAATGTGATAAGCAATGCATTAATAGCACCTCTGTTTCACTGCATCACTTAACAGGAGCGACACCTTTCAGCAAAAACAAACCGAAAAGAAATAAGAACATACAACTGAAATTATTCAATAAATAATTCATATTTTTAGCAATCTTATGCTTCCTTTTGTTTTCTGTCGTCATCTATCTTCCATATATCACAGACAACGCAAGATTTTTTTGCCTCCCATAAAGAGTTTCAGTAATAAAATTACCGTCTTATCTCTCTCTCTCAGATCGATATTATAAAATGTCAATCTTAGAAAATTATCGTTTTAATCTTGCAAGCAAAACAAAAACGTAATCGTAATAGGAAACATTCCTGTGTGCGAAATCGCATATGACTAGTAATTTTCTCTATCAACACAAACTGAGTGTTGACTTACAGCACGCATGTAAACGTGACGATATTTAGATTATGTTAGTGAAGGCACGATAGAGCACTAAATAGGTTAGGTAATTTTATGCATTTTGTGTTTGTGTGTGCAGTGTTCTGAATGGTATATATGTCAGTGGAAGAGCATCAGGTACGGAACGAAGATCTTGAACTGAAAACGGTTCAAGATCGATAAAGAGAAAATAGGAGAGTTAAAGAAGGAGATTGGTTGATGATTAGTTTAGTTAGAGAGACATACCTGGAAACAAATATCCTTATATTAATAGACAGATAGATAGATAGATAGATAGTAAATAAATACAGACAGACAGACAGGCATACAGAGAGAGAGATAACTTTCTTTTATACAGAAAGTTATCTCTCTCACAGATAGAAATATAGATACATACATACATAAACAGACAGACAAATAGATAGATAGATAGATAGATAGATAGATAGATAGATAGATAGATAGATAGATAGATAGACAAATAGACAGACAGACAGATAGATAGATAGATAGATAGATAGATAGATAGATAGATAGATAGATAGATAGATAGATAGATAGATAGATAGATACATTTCTTTTATTAGCCACACAGGGCTCAACGAAGATGGGACAAATACAATGTAGAGCTTTTCTTTTTGGGAGGGGGAAGGAAGGAAAAAAAAAAAAAAAAAAAAAAAAATGGTGGTGTCGATCAAAAGGGATCGTAGGAAGGGAAAAAGGGGCAGTTCGATCAAAAGGGATCGAAAAAAAAAGAAAAGGAAAGGCCGATCAATAGGGATCGTGTATCACACAGTAATGTTCTCAGGTAAATAGATAGATAGATAGATAGATAGATAGATAGTTAGATAGATAGATAGATAGATAGATAGATAGATAGATAGATAGATAGATAAAATTGGACTTCAGAGCAAATTTTGTTAACGAAGCACAAGGTAAAGATAAGTGTGAGAAAAGATAGTGAAATACTAATGAAAAACTATCGATGAAGAAAAGGTAAGCAGAAGGGAAAGTACATGACGATATTTAGTATGAAAGTTGTACAGGTGTAAGAAAGGTATAAGGTAAAATAAGTACGAGAATGCAAGTAATGTAGGATTTTGTGTTGCTGTTGTTATTGGCGTGATAGTCAAAGTGCTGTTCAAATTTGTTCAAACTGACCTACGACCAAAGGCGTTTCAAGTCGATCATAAGCCCTTCTCTAGCCGTGCACTGTTTCGCTAGGATTGTATTAACATTAACTCATGCGCATCACTCTTTTCAAGATGCTTAGATGTAATTCCGTAAAGATATTTTCTTTACTATTTCTTCACTGGCGGAGAAACTACAAAGACTCAATGGAATATGTTAATCTATTTGCAGCATATAACATTCAATGAATAAATATTACAAGTAAGCAGATTTAGAATCATTGAAGTGTCTTTGTATACAGAAAAATTAACCTAAAAATGGCCATAAAACGATATCAGATATTATTACTGACTTAAAAAGCATTTTCTCCCGCAATGCCAGCGGGCATATCATCGTCACTCGTATAACATAACGATATTATCTTAGCGGCAAACTATTCACATCGTACTCATTACTTAATCAGTTACACAGTCTCTGTTGGGAACTATTTTGCTATTAAGTAGCGTTTGATATTCTGCACTGTGATTTATTTACCATTCTCTAGAGAGGAATACTAGTAAGCAGAATAAACGAAATTAGGTAATATAGAAAAGGAATATAGCTTCGTGATAACTCTTGAAGCCAAATGTACAGTGTGTAAGTATATGTATGTGTGTGTGTGTGTGTGTGTGTCAGTGTGTGTGTCAGTGTGTGTGCAGATATATAGATAGATAAGTAGATGGATGCATGCATGCAAAGTTATTTGTACGTTAGGATTAACTGGGGTATGTATATCTTAGTGTTGATCAATATACACGCTGTGTCAGCGATTTGTTAATGTAGCCAGTACGTGCTGCCAGCGAATGTACCGATTTGTGTATGATTAAAAACATGATCCGTTTGTCATTCCATTGTTTTAAGCTACCCTCTCGGAGTCTACCTATGCTTTATAACTATCTGTCTATCTATCTCTCGCAGATATCTTTTTTCTGTTGAGCAAAAGAAAATAGTCTTAAACGTTAAATTAATGATCAGGTAGAACTGGTAGAGCTGTTTTTTTATTCTTTCTGCAGACAGAGCTTTCATGTTGAAGCACACAGTCTATGTACATAGATTATGGGTTTCGCAACCCTCACCCCAGGGCCGAGCAGATTAGAAAACTAAAAATCTTTCTGTAACAACCCATTTCTAAACTAAACATCCAGATTTTGGATGATCTGCTGGAAATATCTGTCTATCTATCTATCTATCTATATATATATATATATATATATATATATATATATATATATATATATATATACAGATACATTTCTTTTATTAGCCACACAGGGCTCAACGAAGATGGGACAAATACAATGTAGAGCTTTTCTTTTTGGGAGGGGGAAGGAAGGAAAAAAAAAAAAAAAAAAAAAAAAAAAATTGGTGGTGTCGATCAAAAGGGATCGTAGGAAGGGAAAAAGGGGCAGTTCGATCAAAAGGGATCGAAAAAAAAAGAAAAGGAAAGGCCGATCAATAGGGATCGTGTATCACACAGTAATGTTCTCGTGTAAAAAGAGGGGAGGACAGTTTAGGTTTAGCCGTGGAAGGAAAAGCCCACGGAAAAGACCACGGTAACCTTGGTCAATATTCTCATTGAAGAAACTATAACAGTAAGTGACTCTCTTTTGCCTTTTTGTTTTATTTTTTTTTTTTTTCTTGTTCATAGGGTTATGCTCAAGATGGCTCCGTCGTTCACACGTGCCATCCTTGCTACATTCACCCATCTTTTTTTGAAGCATTCACTAGACAAGACTTCCCTTTCTACTCTCAACTTCCTCTTCAGGTGATACTTGAAGAAGTTGATGAGAGATTGCCCAGAGAGGAAAGTCTTTGTCTCTAGACCTTTCAGACGCGTCCACCATACACATTCTTTCGCCATAGCCACAAGTACGATGAAAATAGCTCTTCCTTCCCGTTTAAAGGAAGGAGGCGCGACAATATTCACGATAGACTCGGCTGATAGACCGACTCGTCCCACACGCGATAGCAGTTGTTCGACGTAAGCCCACAGCTCGGAAATGGTGGGACACTGTACGAGTGCGTGCAGAACGGTTTCGTCGCTCTGCCGGCATCTCGGACAGGTCGGCCCCGTGTTTCTCGAGCCATGCCTGTAGAGCTTATCCCGAACGGGTAGTGCTTCTCGATAGCACTGCCAGGCCAGGGATCTCTGGAAGTTGTCCATAGGTCCCGGCCCGAAGGTCGTCTTAAACAGGCGGGTCAGGTATTCCTCGTCGACGCCCAGGTTCGCCCCGAGATCGTCGTCGTACCTTCCCTCCACTAATCCACTATAGAATGCGTTAGTTGTGATGCAGTCGCTCAAGGTTGACCCGGGTTGTTGGAGTTGCCGAAGAGCAGCGCGACACTCGCGGTGCCATTCGCCCTTCCTCGGCCTCTTCTTGATCCATGACTGCAGTTCGGTCATGGAGACGAGCTGCGGGAAAGCGCGCCGCACAAACGGTGACCACACCTGTTCACCGCTGTCTACGTAGAGCCGGAGATGTCGCAGTCTCAGCGCGTGTCTGCGCATCATCAACCACGGCATGCCCAGTCCTCCTTTTAACGGGTGTTGGCAGCAAACGGATCGCCTAACCATCGGAACGCTTCCTTTCCACAAGAAGCGGAAGAGGATGCGCTCCAGTTTGGTGATGGTAGGGTCGGGACAAGGAACGACGGTCAGGCGGTAGTAGATGACGGACGCGATGTACGTGTTCGCCACCTCCGCCCGACCTTTCAGGGAAAGCTTCCTCTCGGCCCATTGCCGGGCTAGAGTGGCCACCCTTCTCGTTATCTCGTCCCAGTTCTTCTCCGTTTGGAGGTCTGGACCAAACCAGACCCCGAGCATCTCAACCGGACCGTCAGTCCAACGTCCCACGACGGAGGCGCTACTTGACGGCATGGGGTTGCTTCTCCAGGTGCCGAGCCGCAAGCCCACTGACTTATCCCGGTTGATTTTCGCTCCCGTTACCGCTTCGTAGTCTCTCAGTGTCTCGCCGACAAGCTCGATGTGCTTTTGGCTAGACACTATGACGGTGACGTCGTCCGCGTATGCCGACACGCTCGTCCCGCATCCCAACTCTCGCGGGATGCCCCTCAGCGTCGCCAGCTTCCGCAGTAGTGGCTCGAGAGTCAACACGTACAGAAGCGACGAGAGGGGGCATCCCTGACGGACCGAACGTGCAATGTCGAAGGGTCTTGATAGATGCCCATTGACGCGAACTACCGAACGGATGCCTCTGTACAAGGCAGCCATCCAGCCGCGGAAAATGGGACCGAAGCCGGCTGCTATGAGGACAGCCTCCAAGTATTGATGGTCTACCCTATCGAAAGCTTTCGATTGATCTAAATTGATCAGGGCCCCACCCATGCCAGGTTCCTTAACTACCCTCTCTATGATGTAGCGCATCAGATGGAGGTTGTCATGGATGCTCCTGCCCGGCACCGCGCACGTTTGCGCCTTGCCGATCAGTTTCTCGATGACAAGCGCCAACCGCTTGGCTAACACCTTGGCCAAAATTTTCAAGTCTGCATTGAGCAGAGTGATGGGCCTAAAGTTATCTATGACGTCCCCCTTGTTTGGATCTTTCTTCAGCAGCGTTACGGCTCCTCGACTCACAAAACCGGGAATGCTCCCGTTTTGCTGCCAGTTGCAGTACACCGCCACCAAGACGTCTCCAAACAAGTCTGGCTTACAGTTGTAAAGCTCGTAGGGCAGACCATCCAAACCCGGAGATTTGTCCCTCGAGCATCCCGCCATCGCGTCCCTCACTTCCGCCGCCGTGATGGCACCTTCGCAGCACTCCGCCTCTCTTGCCGAGAGTCGTGGCAGGCTGTGCACGTAGGCACTGAAGTCCACCCTGCGTTCTCGCTCGCCATTCGTCCCAAACAGTCGAGCAAAGTGCCGCTGAAAGGCCTCACACATTTTGCTTGGCTCGAGCAGTTCGCGCCCCTGTTCGTCCACCAGAGACCGAATGGTGGCTTTGTTGCCCTGTTGCGCCTCCGCCACCCGGGCCTCTCGTGCGGCTCCAACACCTTCGTTTCTTAGTGCACGCATCCTAGCCCTGACAACGCACCCTTCGTGTTTGGCGTTGAAGTGTTGGTCAAGGGCCAATAGATAGATAGATAGATAGATAAATGGATATAGATATATATACATATATCTGTGTGTGTGTACGTTTGGTAAATGATAAATACCTATATGTATGCCTTGTATATATGTATATACATATACATATATATATATACATGCATATATGTATGTGTATTTATATAATAACTATCTACATAGATACATATATACTTGACTATCTATCTATCTATTTATCTATCTATCTATCTCTCTCTCTCTCTCTATATATATATATATATATATATATATATATATATATATATATATAACTATCTATCTATCTATTTGCAGCTTGATATTTTACCGTTCCTGAAAGACTAGAAGAAAGTAGCTGTGCAAACCTCTTGAAATGCCAGAAAGTAAATAGACTCATATTTTCTTTAGATGAATTTATGAGATTCACTCTCCTCGTCTGTTTAATTTGCGTAAACATTAGTAGTACACCAATAAATTTTAAATCATGTTTACCCCACTCTTAGCGAATGAAGATCTTGAGAACATGTGAAATGTAAGTCTATATGTGTCTGTATACACACGCATAGGAAAGTAGATAGGTTAATAGAAAGGTAGGTACAGAGATATATAAATATTCATACCTATAAATATATGTATATATATATAACATACACGGTGCCCCAGCATGACAGCAGCCGCATGGCTAAAACAAGGAAAGGAATAAAAGAATAGGTGTATCTGTCTATATTTCTCTCTCTCTCTCTCTCTCTCTCTCTCTCTCTCTCTCTCTCTTTCTTTCTTTCTTTCTCTCTCGCTCTCCCTCTATCTATCTAACTATATATATGTGTGTGTGTGTGGGGGGGGGGGGGGCGAGTATAAAAAGGTAAAGACCTCCTTTGGTCATGAATGACCATGGGATTGCACATGGGAAGTTCCCTTCCGCAGCACAAGTCCGGGCAACCTTGCCCATGCTTACCAGCCTCCGCTCTCCAAGATAGATAGCTAAATAGATGGATGGATGCATGGATAGATAGATGAATGGCCGGCTGGCTGGCTGGCTGGCTGGCTGGCTGGCTGGCTGGCTGGCTGGCTGGCTGGCTGGCTGGCTGGATGGATGGATGGATGGATGGATGGATGGCTAAGCTGGGTGGATGGATGGATGGATGGATGGACGGATGGAGGGCTAGCTGGGTGGATGGATGGATGGATGGGTGGATGCATGAATGCATGGATGGATGTAAGAATCGTGACACGTGGAAAGGCAGAGGTTTCAAAAAATGGCATAGATTTAAATTTATGTGAAGATGTTCATCGAAAACCGCATCCTTCAGTTTGTGCTCACGTTTCGGAGTACTGCACGCTGGGCTTCGTCTCTCAGGAACCAGCATTTCTATATATATGAGAAAACGGTCTCGGTCCTACTCACGAGCCTTTTCCTACAGTTGCCTTAAGCTGAAAACCATATCTGCTGTGCCTCTACCAGCCCGAACGGCTCACTGAGATTCAGGAAACACCAGGCTGCCAAGGGCATCATTTAGTCTCTTTAAGATAATTGTCGCAAAGATCTTCCCAGCAACACACACATGTGGGAGATACCTCTATGGTTGTCACATTCACTTATCAAGATGGTCAATAGAAGATTCTTTAACCCCCCCCCCCCCCCCCCGGGGGACGTTACACAGAATAATGAAAATATAACAATGGTGTTGCAATAGTCTGAAAAACTTTTCCCAGCAGGGAAAAGTTTTATCAAAATCTATTCACAGAAATCCGAGAAATCCTGAATTTCACTCCTAAGCTATTGGCGTGCTTCTCGGTGCATATGTATGTATGTATGTATGTATGTATGTATGTATGTGTGTGTATGTATGTGTGTGTATGTATGTATATAAGTATAATATGATTGTCAGTCATTCTAAATGTATATTAATTTAAATGTTAAGTTCTTCAGATATGAAATACAGATGTAGCAGTCCCTAACTGTGCAGTTTGTGTAACTTTCTTTATTAACTGGTTGTGTTGGGAATTGTGAAATACATCCAACCGCTACTCAGATTCCGTCATAAACATTTAACAGAATTGTGGTGTCTGGAAATGTCTCTCTTGTTTTAAAACCAATGTCCATGTAACTAAAAACTTTTAATCTACGAAGAGTTTCTCCTCTGAGCGTTTATAACTAGTCATCCTCTAAGCCTATTGCTATGGAGAGAAGAAACATATCTTTTCATCGATCAACAAATACAATTTTCTGTCAGAAAAGATTACTAAATTTATCTTAAAAGCTTTTCATCGTCTGCATTGCGAAATGAAACCCATCATAAAATGTCCCCGATATCAATGAACTTTTCGTTTATTATCCTTACATAATATATATATATATATATATATATATATATATATATATATATATATATATATATATATATATATATATATATATATACATACAAACATTCATACATACATATAAATAAATGAAAGAAAATGGAATAAATCACCTTGTTTAAAATCACTACAATTGTTTCGACACATTTTTACACCTCTAGTACATCGGTGAGATGTGCAATCATTGTCATGATTGTGTACATTATCCAAAGTGTACAATATGCCTCTTCAAGTGATTGTGTAAACAAGTCATTCTTCAGATCCTACAGCCGTATCACTCAGTGTGAGAATGCATACCCAATGTGACGTGTCATTTTCAGCAGTTTGCAGACAAGCGTGTGGGTGTGTGTTAACTTTTGCAAGGAAAAGCTTGACTGCAACTTCGAAGTTTCCGCTTGCTCTCCCTCATCAGACTGTGCTTCACTTATTTTTTTATTTACATAGTCTTCGTTACGTTGTTTTTTTTTTTAAGGAATTAGGTGAGCTATGTAGATGATAATTAGATTTATAAATAGAACGGGCAAGTCGTTGCGTGGGAAGTGGGTATTAAAAAGAGCAGGAGGAGAGTGTGTGTGTTTGAAGGGTGTGGAATAATAAAAATTAAAGGTGAGAGAGTTATTTTGGTCTGATTGAGGAGCTTAGAGATGTGTCCAATTCAGATAACATAGTAAAAGTTTTGCGTAATCCTTCAGTTTAATGTTAAATATTAAGGTTAGGTAGTTGAACACCAACGCCATCTAGTTTTTCCCCTCTTCGGTCATATAGGCTGAAACTATCCTCTATAAGGTCTGCCAGGTTCGAAGATTAATGCCTCGGAAAGCGCATCGGAACTGGTGTCTTACTGGTAGTTCAAAAGCAAATGGAGGCAACGTGGTTTTTTTGTTTGTTTGTTTTATTTTTTGTTTTTTTTGCCTTTTCATTCTCTGCAAACAATGATTCTAAATTCTGGAACTACTGTTTGGAGAATAATTATACAAGAAATTGTCAAAATATTTAGGCATTGATAACTCACTCTTACGCATGTATCAATTACTAATAGGAATTATAAAATTGTACATGTTTATCCAACATGGGAAACCTCTAACTTACGAACCACTATACATCATGAAAACTACCAAACGTGTGCGCTTCTCAATGGTTCGCCATGCTAGCAAAACACATATTGTTGATTTACTTAGAGATTGTGTCAAACTGTAAACATTTGTATTTACAATAGTCTCTTTTTCTTCAATCTTGTTTTTCACTTTCTCATTCCATTTCTTTTCCTTAGCTTTGAAACCATATTAACTCAATGGCTACCAGGAACAAACACTCTCTGCCAAGAATTTTTTTTTTCTTTATCAAGTTAAACGTTAATAGGGAAAACCAAATTCTGCGCCAGACACTTTTATAGACTTCCTTTTACAGGAAACAGCAACAACAAGCAGAAGAAGAAGAAGAAGAAGAAGAAGAAGAAGAAGAAGAAGAAGAAGAAGAAGAAGAAGAAGAAGAAGAAGAAGAAGAAGAAGAAGAAGAAGAAGAACAAGAACAAGAAGAACAAGAAGAACAAGAACAAGAAGAACAAGAAGAACAAGAACAAGAACAAGAACAAGAAGAAGA
>NC_142942.1:44619439-44641939 GCF_046866305.1 Octopus bimaculoides
GTGTGTGTGTGTGTGTGTGTGTGTGTAGTGTGTGCATACACACCAATTCTTTGGAGCTAAAAGTTTTGTCAATGTATGGAGAAAGTGTTTGCTATGTTTGCTATATATATACATATACATACATACATATATATATATATATATATATATATATATATATATATATATATATATATATATATATATATATATATATATATATATATATATACGAGGGGTGTATGAAAAGTCTTGAGCCTCAAAAAAACAAAACATAATAAAATTGAAATTTATCTCAAAGCATATGGCCCTTTCAAAACCATGTTACTTCGGGCCGCAAGTTCGCCACGGTCCAAGTACGCTTTCAGAGCGAAGAGTTAGCGAAGAAATTTTCGACACTCTCTCTCCACACAGATGACTTGGTGATGATACCGAGTTATCTTGGACAGAGAGTGACGAAGGTGATCGACTTACTCCACCCTCGAAGTTGCTGACCTCATGCAAAAATTTGAAACCAGAATTTGACATGAAGAACGATGTGAACATTTAACAGTCAACACAACAACATTTGACAAAGAGCACAATCTTTGACACAGAGCGCGATGACAAAAATCTCATTGGAAATCTAGAGTACAACTGTAACAAGAAAAACGCAGTGCCGGATCATTCAAGATATCAATAATAGAAAACATTATAAATTAGTGATTGCCTTTTACTAAATAGTTGCTTTTAATATACACACAAGGCGACGTCGTTTCATGAAGAGCATATTTTCTGTATCAACAAAGGTAATATTTCCATAACATTCAATGTTCTACAACTATACACTGCTTCCATATTCCCGTGTTACAATAGAAATCTGCATCCACTTTTCCATATCGTTTCCTTTCATATTTCAAGATGTGCCATTCAATCATATTTTAATAGTTGTATATAAAGTATATACTTACATTCAGCGGGTACCATCCTTCTTCCTTTGCTATTTATTTTACCATTATCTTCGAGAGCTTAAAAACGTTATTAATTTCGGTTATTTTATCATTTTCTGATAAAGTAATCGGTGCTTTACTTTTGTATATTGTTCAAGATGTGCTTATATAGATACACGTATAATACGTTACATATATATTCATGCCGATGTAATATATATATATATATATATATATATATATATATATATATATATATATATATATATATATATATATATATATATATATATATATATATATATATATATATATATATATATATATATATATATATATGTATATGTATGTATGTATATGTATATATATATATATACATATACATATATACATGTATAATATATGTGCGTGTGTGTGTATGTATAAATTTATGTGTGTGTGTGTATATATATGTATGTATGTATACGTAGTTATATTCGCAGGTATATATAGTACATACATTTAGACATAGTACATAGATGTATAGTCATGTATATGTACATAAGTGGATGTGTATACATGTAAGAATGTACATAAGTACAACCTAAACACATTTTTTTTTGCATCAATTCTTGAACAGACGAAATATACATACACTATTCACGCACTCTCTCTCGCTTTTTCTCTCTCTCTTTCTCTCCCTCTCTTTCTCTCTCTCTCTCTCTCTCTCTCACTCGAACTCACAAACATAAACTTCGATTTAACCTTTCGCTACCACTACCATATACATATATATATATATACATATATATATATATATATATATATGTGTGTGTGTGTGTGTGTGTGTGCGTGTGTGTGTGTGTGTCTGTGTGTGTGTGTGTGTCTGTGTCTGTGACTGTGTGTGTAGAATGCAAATAAAATTACGTGTTCTTATCTGTATGTGTGCGTGTCAATGTATGGCTACCAATATGAAACCGTGTATTGTGTATGTATGTGGAGGAAAAAGAGCCATTTACATAATACTTATTATATTTTTCTCTACACATTTTGCTGGTACAATATTGAAGATGGCGCCAATATAACGTTGTCTGTCTAATTCTTTATCTTCGGTCAGAACTTCGGCGTTTAACCTAATATATTCTATTTCATTTACTATTGAACACCAGATTAATGACACACCACATTGCCATAAAACAATAACAACAAACAGGATATCAGTTTTATTTATATACACACACGCAAACACACACGCGCATAAGCACACACACACGGACATAAGCACACACACATACATACATATATATATATATATATAATGTATATATATATATATATATATATATATATATATATATATATATATATATATATATATATACACTCACATACAAATACGTAAACAGATGCATACTTAATTTCAAATATATATATATATACATTAGGCACAGTACATATATATATATATATATATATATATATATATATATATATATATATATATATATTCTGGCTGTTTGAAGAAAGATGTCGTCAGGTTGCTAAAGTAGATGCGGTGCTGTACTTCCCAGTTGGCGGTAAGCCGCACTAATGTAAGTTGCGCATAATAACAGTCACGTTTAAGATAAAGCATTGAATGAGAAAATATTTGTTGCCTATAGAGTCCTTAAGCTACATATATAAGATCAGGACTACTCCTTTTTTGATAGATATGATTATATGTTCGTTCATACACATGCGTGTATGTATGTGTATATGTGAACATATATATTAGTTATATATATCTTTGTGCATATGTGTGAGTATGACCGCGGGTGGGAGGGGAAGAGATGGCTTAGTGGTTAAGGGTATTGCAACATGGATCGTAATACTGCGGTTTAGATTACTGGGCTGGGCGATGCATTGAGTTCGAGAGCAAAAGTTCTTCATTTCACGTTGCTCCAGTCCACTCGGAGTAAAAGTGGAGGCGGGAATTAGAAATTACTTGTAGATTATTGAAGAATGACAGTAGTAAATCTACCAACGTAGTCAAGTGAAATTCAAAGTATCCCTTACGTAAGTAAGACCTTATTAAGAATTTTTATTAGTGAATTATTTGAACAATTTTCTGGGACAATGTAAGCATCTGGGGGTAGTTCTCGTCTATCATTCAATAATCAGTGTATAGAGGTAAACATATGGAAAATTTCTTCCATGTCTAACTTACATTTTCTATTTCCAATTTTATCGAGGAATGCCCTATTAAGGTATAAAACACAGTATTTGACACGATTTGGTATCAAACACTGCTCATTAAGGGGACATACTTTTTTCCAACAGCTGCAAAGTTTCTTCGTGAGGTAAGCGCTGCCTCTACTACTAGCAGCACAATTCATTATATTTCAGTTCGCTTCAAAAACATACTTCAATAATTCATTTTTCGCATCAACTATTATAGGTGCAGAATACATAACAAGAACTTAATATTGATAGGATATTTATTCTTATTGATACCAACCCACTTGAGACCGCCCTGTTTGTATGATACCATCTTTTTTAATATGAACTAAATTAAAACTTACCATCAAAATTTCAATTATGTTCCAAATACCAGCTTTAGAATGAAAAAGATAATTTAATAAATTATTTTCAAATTCATTGAAACGAAGTCTTTATTTTGTCAACTGTAATATGGTAACAAAATTGTTATCAGTTTATGACAATGTATTATATTCGGAACCAAAATATATAGTTGAGCATGACTTAGGGCAGAAGATATATTAAACACAACTTATTGCTAGATATGAATTGTTTGCTCGGGGTAGTATTATATGTTCTTAACACCAGCTTCCAAAAAATTTTATTGTGTGATTTCGCTTCCTTATCCTCAGCTTTCGTATGAAGTAAAAGATCATTTCATACCACATCATATTAAAAATCTACTTCTGGACATTTTCTTGAAATGTCTAAGCTGTCATGGTCGGAATGCTTTTGTATGATACGCTTCAGAGACATTCAAAAACAGCAGCACTGTCATATTCATTTTTTTATTTAAATCCTCAATGACATACAAGCATTCAAAACATTTGTATATAATTCGACAATTTCACATATTTATGCATTCAAATCATATATTCTTTTATTCTTTTGTTTGTTTCAGTCATTTGACTGTGGTTATGCTGAAGTACCCGCCTTTAGTCGAGCATATAGACCCAGGGCTTATTCTTTATAAGCCTAGTACTTATTCTATCGGTTTTTCTTTTGCCGAACCGCTAAGTTACGGAGACGTAAACACACCAAGATCGGTTGTCAAGCGATGTTGGGGGACAAACACTGACACACAAACACACAGACACACACACACACGCAGACACACACACACGCAGACACACACACACACACATGTATATACATATATATATACGACGGGCTTGTTTTTTGTTCTGTCGAATACACAGTATAGTAGGATCAGTTGGGCACCGTCTGTGAGAAAAACAGCATAGCGACGCAGTTCACTCTGCCAGAAATTTGGAGACCACACGATGTACTGTTTTGCATTCGCTTCGGAAATGCCAATACGAACATTTCAGAGTGTGTGGGTGTCAATCTGAGGACAGTACAATCTGAGGATATGTACCGAGTGTGATAAAAATCAAACATCCATTCAACGCCATGGTGTTTGGAGTGATCACTAGTGATGGTGACGCTATGCCTTCATTCCTCTTCGCATACGGCCTCAGAATCAACATGGAGGCTTACATCAAATGCCTGGGAGGTTAGTGCTGCCCTGGGTCAAGAGGGTGGCTGCTGCAAGACCCTATGTCTGGCAACTGGCTTCTTCATCATACCACAGAAGCAGGAGAACCCAGCCATGACTGTCAGACAATTTCTGCGATCACATCAACCCTAATATCTGACCACCTAATTCCCCATACTGCAACGCTCTTCATTATTATGTGTGGGGCGAAATTGAGCGAGAGACCAATAAAACCCCTTGTAACACTAAAGATGAACTGAAAGCAAAGATTATTGCAACATTGGCCAACTTAAACAAATAGACTGCCCAGAAGAGCTGCAGGAGATTCCGAAGTCGTCTGGAGGCCGTGGATGAAGCCAATGGCGATTTTATTGAATAAAGTTACTGTTTAGTATTTCAAGGTATTTTTATGTAATTTTGGTAAGTATATCTGTTAAAATAAGATGTCGGTATTATTTTCATTTTTGCGTAATTTATACGAGTTTATTCACCGCATCTAGTATATATCGTTTACCTCGAGATCAGCCCTGATCTGGAAGATAAATGACGAAGGACAGGAAGTGAGGAGGGATTCGACAGTACTTGAATATACGAGAAGAGGTAGAAAAGTCAGAGATGTAAGACAGCATATTGTACAGCAGGAATTTTTATGTGTTGGGGTAGGATTTATGTCAATCCTTCGAGATTATTTTCTGTCCCAGGTCCAGGAGCAAAGATTTCCTCTGAATATGGTATAGGTTTTGCATAGGATTAGTGGTTCCAGGGAGATTAAGCATTTTGCGGCACTGAAAAGAACGTCCGGAGATTTCCATTTACCAGGACTTATACTGAGTGATAATAAAATCTAGTATTTACCCGATCACATATGTTATATCTTTGTGCAATAAGCAATCCATTAATAAACGTCATATAATTATATATCTTTAACCGAGAAAAACGTCGAAGATATTTTTTTACTAAAATCTGACGAAATTTCGAACGAACAGAAATTAACAACCACATCACGAAAACGATAAATCATCTGGCGATCAGGCAGAAGATGACACCCAATATTAAAAGCATTGATTTTTAAGAAAATAATCAACACACAAAAGAAAATGAATTTTACATAGGTTTAATAATGGACTTTGTGTAAAAGATAGTCATTAGATATCTTTAAAGTATATACTGTTAATATTTACAATATAAATTTTATCATCACCGCAATAAGGCAGAACATGAGCGCGTTCTACTGCACGTAGACATAGTCTCACACACACACACACTTGCAGGCATGTACGCACGCGCGTATGAGTATTTACATACAAAACTAAAACGAAATGATAGAAAAAAAACGTAATAATTTTCATTAGTTTTACGTTGAGAAAAGAGCGGAAAGAATATCTTGACGTTTCAGACATATTTGTCCTCCACTGGAATGAGAGAAAGAGAAACGGATGTGGGAAAAGGAGACGAAATAGGAAGAAAAGTAAGAGAATAAATAATAGTGACTATGATGTCGACATTTTGGGAAAATGATTAAGATCGGAGAAAAGAGGAAAAGAAGTAAAAGAGAAGAAAGCGAAGTATAACAATGCGCAAGGAATTAGAAGAGCGAAACAGCGATAATGCATGCACGAGTATGAATACGTGTGTGTGTGTGTGTGTGTGTGTGTGTGTGTGTGTGTGTGTGTTTTAGTTTTAAATGGAAAGTAAATGTAAAAATAATTGAGTGTTATGAATTGGCACTTATGTATATCTGTATGTGTATGTGTTATTTTAGTGGAATTGTGTGTGTGTAGGATGACGTGTGTGTTTGTGCATGTATTTGCGTATGTTTTATGTGTTTGGTATATAGCAGTGTGTATGCGTATATTATTTGCTGTGCAAGGTTCTACGGTGTATATGGTGGCCTGCCTGCCCAGTGGCGTTATATACGTACTTCTACATATGTGAATGTGTGGAAGTCGAACGCCTAAGTAGAATTCGGCTGATTGTGTGTGTGTGTGTGTGTGTGTGTGTGTGTGTGTGTGTGTGTGTGTGTCTGTGTGTGTGTGTCTCTGTGTGTGTCTGTGTCTGTGTCTGTGTGTGTCTGTGTGTCTGTGTGTGTCTCTGTGTGTGTGTGTCTGTGTGTGTGTGTGTCTGTGTGTGTGTGTGCGTGCGCGCTCGCGCATGTGTGTGTGTTCAAATATATGACGATGGGAATTACATTCCTTGGGATTTGTTCATACCAGTAAACAAGGCGAAATCAATATTCATTACTGAAGTTAGTCGAACAGACAAGTTAACAGCGATATTATTTATATCCTGAGGTGTGTTTTACTAATTTTCAAATATATAATTCTTCATTTTATGACTTGGACCGATTTAGCTGAATCATGAAGATATATTCTAGTAATGAACCATGAGAAAACCAGTGAAACTACCAAGTATTGATTCAGGTAAGTTTCCATTTCTATAGGTATGTTCCAATATATAGATAGACAGGGTACATTTTAAGTATCTTTTGAATTCCTATTGAAATGTGGCGTAATGTTTATCGCTTACGTGCAATTAAGCACAGAAAGTAAAACACTGATAAACAGAGACAATGAATAATCATGTCCTTACTATATTAATATTATTATTATTATTATTATTATTATTATTATTATTATAATATTCGTACGTATGTATGTATATGTATAAACACGTATACACACACGCGCACTCACGCACACACATTATATATATATATATATATAGACATTATATATATATATAGACATTATATATATATAGACATATATATATATATATATATATATATATATATATATATATATATATATATATATATATATATATATATATATATATATATATAGGTATGTACGTATGTATGTATGTATGTATATATATGAGGTACTCATGAATAATTTAAGTATAAGATGAAATAGATATTTATTAATATTTCCATTTACAAACATAGTGCAGTAAATGTCTTATATTATTCAACACTGAATCTAATCTATACACACAGCAGAGAAGAGGAAAAGTAACCCAGGGCGTCCGTGAGTTGAGGTAGGAAATGGAGCTGAGTTTACAATTTCTGTCATGTGATTCGTTGAAAGGAAGTCATTCTAGGAAGCATAAAATTAAGACCACCCCACCTCCACCTCCAAAGAAAGCTATTATGGATGATGTAGCAGTATTAGTAAAGGATGATAAGTTTTTGGTAAATATTCTTCTCAGATTTGATGAGCTGATAAACCGGTCAAAACTGCATTTTAAAACAAAGAAATCACGCAGTGTAGCAGTCATCAAGCAAAGAATGAAGTAAGTTATGAGATTGCGTGAGAATTTATGCGAAGAATTCTCCAGTCACTAGATCGGTAAAAGTGTGCAACTCTTATAAACTTCAAGCGCTTCCCGAAATCAGAGCGAATTACCACTTTGCTTTCCTTCAAACACAGTGTCAACGGCCGAGGTACTCGCTTTACACACACCTTATGATACCCAAAGTCTTCCATAATCTTCTGTAATAGATTGTGGCTACAGTCCATTTATGTAGTAAGTTTATGAATTGTGACTAGTGTATCCATCCACACGAAATAATTCATCCACTCGATAATGACTCGCGTTAGCAATCGCAGGTGACGTTATCCCTTGGTTATATCCCCATTTTATGACCTGCGCACACTTCTCTTGCGAATGTGCCTTATGTGGATGTCGGACAGGCTTCAACCGTTTTTCATGAAGAACGTAATGACGTCACGTTTACTTCTGCTTTGAACAAACTATTTGCTTGCAATGAAGAAGTGTTACAATAAAGGAACAGTTACTCTATGGACGTACACATCTTAACGACCAATGTCTGTTAATATGAGAAAGATATGTCGATTTTTGCACTACTTTCGAAACAAACCGCGTATGTAAATGGGCAGGATATCTATGAAAATTGTAGCATATGGAATTCATTCCATTATTAAATTATTGAGTATAACTGCATTACGTTTAAACTGAGGTTACATACCAATATTATATCAGTATCAGACCTTCTCGATTTATAAATTCCGAGGAGGTACATGGGGTTTTTTTTTTCACATATATTAGTGACGGAAGCAAAATAAAATGTGTACATTCAAGTATATGAACAAACACACGAAGTTACTTCGATGGAAACAAACTTACTTCACATGGACAATAACAAGAGAGAAATACCGAAATAGAAATTTCATAACAACGCATATAAATCTGGAAAATAACAATTTAAAGAATTTTACTAGTTACAGAATGAAATCTATAACATTATACTTAATCATAATGATCTCTTTCCAAAAATCGATTGACATTTTTCTCAACGAAATTTTACAAAATACTCAAATATAAAATGTGCAATATCACAAATTCTATAGAGACAGGACATAAAAACTAATATTAAAGTAATTGTTCTTCCATATTGGAACGTAGATTGTAGTAAGTTAAATATAATGATACTAAGAGGGCAGATAGTTTGTCCACTGAATGTTAACGAATCTTAATTGCCTAAAGGACTAACTAATAATTAATCGAGAGTACATACCCATTACATTACGTCAGCTGACGAAAACTCCTTGTACATTCTTTACCTACACATATACTCATATATTTTTGAAAGTGTATGCGCGTATGTGCAATAAACAATTTTCTCTCAGACATGTTTTATTGGAGTCAATACGCTACGCAAATTTAAGTGGTTTATTAATGACTTTTCATATTTACTCATTAATATGGGTTTAGTTTTAAACAATACTCTTGCAACTTACGACATCATCCGTTGGTCGCGTAACAGATGCCACCCAATATCACCAAATATTTATATTAATTTGTATGGATTTGTGACATGCTTTATCATAGAAACTTTCTTGCATTCAAGTTTTAGAAATTAATTAGAAATATTTCAAACATGCAGTTCAGGCAATATAAGGTGTTTGTATGGTCATAATATAAATGAAATTGGATAAAATATTTAAAACATAAATACATTTGCGCTTTACATTGATACCAAAAATTATAGTGATTATTATTAGTTTTACAGTGTATTCGGGCTAAATTTGAATGTTTCCATGAAGGGAAAAGTAAACACAATATCTCACACAAAAATAAAAGTATGTTTAAAATCAGATAATATCAATTATATTATGGCTGGAAGGTGATAGCTTACTCACAGGTGATAGCTTACTCACAGGTGATAGCTTACTCACAGGTGATAGCTTACTCACAGGTGATAGCTTACTCACAGAGCTTCCACCACAGCCACAAGTTGGTTCCACAATCGGATGCGTGCGTTTCTCATTGTGCTCCTGTGAAGATCTTGGAACACCTCCCTGATCTTGGTCGCCAGCTCGGCCTTGGTGTTGCAGGGAGAGCGGTTGGTGTCTTTCTCAACAACACCATAAACATAGTAATCCATGGAAATATAACTGGGAGAATTAGGCCAGAAACTGGGACACATGAAGTCACAGAAATTCTTCGACAAACACTTCTGATATTTCTCGAGGGTATCGCAAGGAGCTGAATCCTGCGTCAACATATATGGCCTTCCAACAGTGACCCTCACCACTCAAGATTTGACCACAATCTCCAGCAGGTTCACATAGCTATCTGAATTAAGTGTAAGGACATTACAAATGTGTGAGGCTTCATGACGTCACCCTCATTGGATACACATTCAAAGACCTTCACAGTTTGAGGAACTTGGTTTTCATGATGTCTATGTTACCTTCTTACGGTATTTACAGGGTTCACAGAACAGTGAGCAGCAGTCATAATGTCGGGATTTTAATATTCGATACGAATCATCATGATACAGGCAACTCTTTTTCGATATTCAGATGGCTTCCAGTCTTTCATCTCAGCTAACTTTTTTCTCAGTTACGTGTTAATTATTATGCTCTCCAACGCCGTGATTGAAAGAAGGCATACATAAAAGGCCGTCAAATTTATGCCGAACACCGTATATGTTGAAAAAGACAGGAACGAGTAATTCGTTAATTCGTTGTTTAGGATTTATGGTATTTCATGGGAAGACGAGAATGAAAAACATCTGCATGGCCAGAATATGAAAACAACCCTACGTTAACACGTTCTCAACATTTTGAAAAATGGCTAACTACTGAGCACCGGGAAGAGAGAGAGAGTTCAGATGGGCGGAGGTATGAAGTAGATAGTTCTATGTGTGGTGGGGGAGATAGTGATAAGGATAATTGTTATTTGTAAGCGTATCTAAAATGAATTGCGCGTATGAGAGTATTTTTATGTAAGTGTGTGTTTTTTTAATGGACGTGCGTTCGTTCATTATGTGGATGTAGGCGGGAGAGCGCGTGTATGTCAGTGCATAGGAACTCTGTGCGTTTAGCGTGTGTTGAATTTGAACAAGTGTGTCAGTTATTGAAATATATAGGTGTATGCGAAACACGTGATCACACACATGCATATATATGTACATACATAAACATATACATATATATACATACAACACACAAATATATATACAAATATATATACATATAAATATATGTATACATATAAATATATTTATATGTATATAGATAGATAGATAGATAGATAGATAGATAGATAGATAGATAGATACCTTTAGGTATTACATCATGTCAGTAAGCGAGGCAGAATCAATATCTATTACTGAACTTACTCAAATAGACATGTTAGATGCGATAATGTTTACATCCTGAGGCGTATTTCTGTAATTTCAAACACATAATCCTTCATTTTTGCACTTGGAACGATTTAGCTGAATCATGAAGATATATTCAAGTCATGAAAGACGATAAAGCAGTCAAGTTACAAAGTATTGATTCAAGTACCATTTCTAAAGGAGTGTTCCTGTATTTAGATAGATAAAGTATGAACAATTTGAGTCGCTATTGAAGATAATGTAATACATGTGATTTTCCTGCAATTAACTGCGAAAACTACGAAACTAGAAGAAAAATTTAACACCAAACATTGTTTTTGTGTGTGTATATATATACATGTATGTATGTATGTATGTATGTATGCATGTATGTATACTTGATTACTCAAAGATCTCTTCAAACATAATTGCAATGTAATATTTGGCAGATATTTGGGAATATTTCAACATGTTAAGCATAAGTCAGCGGATACGTTTCCGTAAATAAATCATGATGTTTCCACTAACTGTGCATTGAATAACACAAGATATCGCACACAGTTTAGCTATTAGAGAAATATATGCAAATATCTGATTGGTTCCTATGGTAGATTTATTACCCCATTTAGAAGGTGAGATAGCAAAAATCTGCATCTGCTCTATACATTCCATTATTGCAACCAATACATGGCGAAATGATATATTATGTAACTATTGTGGATATCTATATAAATCAAGGTATGTAAAATTAGGTACGCTACTAAAATAGTGAATACTGCAGTTGCTGTGTTTTTATACTGAAGATGTATGAGATGACGACGCAATATTCTATAAAGACATTGATGTGAATGTATAGGATTTTCTCCACATATTAGTGACGGACGGCACCATTATAAAATGATCACATTCAAAATTATAACCCCTGCCACAACTTTGCTTGGATGGAATCATATTTATTTACTCCATGTGGACATAAATAAATTTTATATAAGAAGGATATATCGAGATGACAAAATGGCAAGCATGGGCTATTTTGTTGGACATATTTAACATTATCTTGACTTGTTCAATAAATAATAATTTTCTGATTTATAATAATAATGATTCATTTCGAAACAATTCACATTTTCACCAAACATAATGGTTTTACAAAATATTCGAATAATATATAATGTATAAAGTTACATTTTATAATGGAACAGGAAAATACAATCAATTTATATTTATCAACCAGTCACCTTTCCCTGTTCATTGCAAGGAAGTTGTATCTATTAATTGTGAAGACTAGACTTTTGTCTAGACGTTTTTTTAATTCGTTATTGCATCACCAAATGTTCTGTGTGTATAAGAATACATACACACACCCACCCACATACGCAAAAATATATATGCGGGTTGCATGTGTCTGTAGATTGATAGACACGTATAGATAGAGACAAACTTACATATAAAAGCATAAAACTAAATGCTTATAGTAACTTAGAATTTTTGCTTTAATTTCATGGGACAGTGTGACGACAGCTAATCCGAAACTTCGAAGTTATTGTCAGCCTTTAGCTTCTATAAAGAAAATATATATGAAATATATGTTACTCTGTTTAAAAGTATTAAGTGATCTTTTAGTTTATGCTTGACAGATTTTACGTGTGACTATACAAACATTAATAGATAGATAGATAGATAGATAGATAGATAGATAGATAGATAGATAGATAGATAGATAGATAGATAGATAGATAGATGTGCGTGTTTGTGTATGTGTGTATGTGCGTGTGTGAATTGAGAAAGTTACAGTGACAATATTGTTAAAGATGTGTGAAGTATACGTGTTCTATTTTATAATGAGAAATCTCTTACAAAATCTATTGTAATTGATTTAACAAATATCCTGTCATCAACGGTAAACAGGTAGTTAATATTCGAAGTCACGCTGCAAATTATAACACATCGATCATTAGAATGCAAGGTAAGTTAGCACGACCGCTTGTTTCAGATAAATTGTGGGGTGGGACGATCACTCAACTACGAAAATATCCATAGGAGATTAACCAACGTACTTTAATGAAACATCTACACCTGATAAACAATGAGACATACTTTTAAATCTTTTTAAAACATTATTTTCTTTTATATCATTTCTCGTGGGAAGCGGTCTGCACACATGCTGATTGCTAGACAATGGTTGCCGAAAATGAAACATATGCAAGGCGGTGGATATCAAAACTTTAGAGCTGATAATTCTGGAAATATACATATAAAAAGAATTACTTCACGTACTCTGGAAAGTTTATAGAATTTCTATGACGTCAGCAAAAAACAATAGTCAATGGTAAGAATAAAATTTCTAAATTACAAAGAAATGCAAGTGATTAGTTTGGTCCAATGGCAGAACGCTTGTCATGTCAGCAGGAAATGTGGAATCGAATTTCATATGTAATCTCTAACATTTTCTATCTAAAAGGGATTTTCAACCCAATATTTATAGGCTATTATTCATTAATTATGAGTTTCAAGATCCAATATTCAGAAAGAGAGACAGGGGGATGGAAGGAGGGAGGGAGGGAGAGAGCGAGAGAGAGAGAGAGAGAGACAGAATGATTTGAATAAACAAATTTGCATCATTAATTCCATATCTGCTCACTTGGACTCCCATTGTTGTCTTACTCCCATAGACATAGTACTCAGAAAATACTTCGGAGTGTAAGTTCAAATCGTTTGAGCGCTACGAACTGAATTCTATTTTGAGCATTTCTGGATCTCATTGATATATATATATGTGTGTGTGTGTGTGTGTGTGTGTGTGTGTGTGTGTGTGTGTGTGTGTGTGTGTGTGTATGTGTGTAATCCAAAAACAAAACGAAGAAAGAAAACAAGGAAAACAACAACAACGCAAGGACGTGGTACGTGCAAAATATTAAAAGACGCTCGGGGAAGGAAAGAGAGAGTGTGTTTTACGTTTCGAGCAAAAGCTCTTCTTCAGAAATAGAAGACAGAGGAAAGTCCAAGAGAAAAGGAAGACGGAGGACAAGAACCGCCTACAATTCAGATGTAGTTACATTTTACAGAGAGCGGTGAATAAACTGTCGTCTAAATTATGCAAAAATGAAAATAACCCTCACATCTTATTTAAACAGATATTGACCAAAATTACATAAAGATATCTTGAAATGCTAAAGAGTGGCTGCGTGGTAAGTAACTTGCTTAACGTAGCGTATAGGTTCGGACTTGGAATATGGACGTAATATATCACAACAAAAGCGGGAGCGACAAATGAGCAATGTAGTAGCGGTTGACGAGGAACAGAGACGAAACGATATATTTGTATGTTTAATCGTGAACAGTTTCATGAATATCATATTTGCGACCTTTCCTTAGATGAGGTTTAGGTTGTCTGTGATATCTAGCAGCAACACCCCCAGTTGTGGAGGCAGCACTGCAGTGTAAATCTGAGACGAGCTTCGTATGCTTTGCAGAAGATTAGCTGGTGTTCGAATGCTTAACATTTCATTGGATCTATAAAAGAAACACAATTTTATGAGGAAGTATCGCACATGCTGAGGATGTACTTCTGCCAAGAAATTTTTTCATCGAGATCGTGGCATATCATTTGAAGTTACCTAAAGGGATCTAGATACGAACTGAATGTGTCCAGCTTACATTACAAACCAAGAACAAACATTATAAAATGGAGCTTTTTTTGTATTTATTTTGATTAAAAGGAAAACAAAAATTCAATATAAGAAAGATACGAAAGTCACAACATTGCTGTATCGTATGGTGTAAAATTAGGTTTCGTATAACTCAATATCAGTCTCTGTAGATTTTTAAGAAAATACGTTCACACAAGAAGTTTGGCGATAACCTTTTTTTTTCCACTTTCTTAATGAATTAGAAAAGAAACAAACAAGGTACTTTAGATATTTGGGATGGTGCAAGGTTAACATTACAAGATAAATAACATCAACACAACCAATAGTAAAAAGTAATGTACACTCATGCATTATTTGGATACACATAAAATACAAATACTTACTTTCAAGCACACAAATACACACACTCATACATAATTATAGGCACAGACAAAAAACACACACGGGCACATGGGCACGCAGCACAATTACAAATAAACCAAACTTCATTATACCGATCTATCTACGTGTTTGCATTTATATATATATATATATGTGTGTGTGTGTGTGTGTGTGTGTGTGTGTGTGTGTGTGTGTGTATGTATGTATGTATGTATGTATACTTATACATATGTGGTGTATGTGTATATATATATATTTATATATACACATATATATACATACCTATATATATATACATACATATAGATTGATAGATAGATAGATAGATAGATAGATAGATAGATAGATAGATAGATAGGTACATACATACATGCATGCATACATACATACATGCATGCATACATACACATATACACAAACACACAGGTACACACATACACATATACACACATTCACATACACGTTGTACATTACTTCCCTCGGGATCTGTTGATGTCTGTAAACAACATAGAATCAATATCCATTACTAAAGTTAGTCGAACAGCCATGTTAACTGTGATAATGTTTACATCCTAAGGAGTAGTTTTGTAATTACAAACATACCAAATTTATTCTAGGATTTGGACCGATTTAGCTGAATCATGAAGATATACTCTAGTAATAAATCATGGGAGAAGCCATGAAGCTACCAAGCATTGGTTCAGGTGTGTTTCCATTTCTATTCATGTGCTCCGATATAGATAGGCAAGGTATATAAAAGCACTTTGAATTTCCATCGAATGTTTTATCTCTTACGTGCAATTAAGCACAGAAAATAAACCGTTAATAAATACATACAATGAATAATTGTAATATGTATACATATATATATATATATATATATATATATATATATATATATATATATATATATATATATATATATATATGTATATTATGTATTAATTATCATATATATATATATATATATATATATACATACATGTATATGTATATATAGATTCATTACATATAATCATATAAAAATATAAGTGGTGACAAGACGTACTTTTCAGTCAGTAGCTAAAGAAACAGATTTCAACTCAAACCAGCAGTAACTTTCTATGTTTTTAGTCTCCCATAACCCTTGAATTCTACTATTCTACTATTTTACTATCATCGGAGGATAGATTTACACAACCTTATATACAACCTGGAGAAACAAATATAAACCAAAACTAAACCCAAGATTAGTTCTCAAACTAGACCTGAGAGTACAATTATTTTCTCTTGATTTGTATTATACACACCGCTCATTCCGATTTGTACTAAATACACTGAACTCACTCACACACACCCAGATATAGCCACGCATTTGCGAATATATCGACACAAACTTTTCAATGGTGCATTCACGGACCACGGGCCATACGTCCCCTGCTCAATTCAGGATCACAACATATAGGTACACTGCGGCACAATTTTTTTTCCTCAACAGGCCCTGCCCTGTTTAACATTGTCCCAAAACTCATCAAAGAGGAAATGGTTTCCATCACTTTTAAACAGATTTCTTCAATGAATACCGAATAAGCCACCTATACAACTCACTCAACAAGAACTCACTACTTGAATGGCCCATGATACCACAATACTTCACTTAGATAATCCTATCAGGTCGTGCTATTAAGTTAGACATGACCTGGACCAATCTTTAGTGGAAACATATCTAAGTTTATCTAAGTTTATATACATACATACATACATATATATATATATATATATATATATATATATATATATATATATATATATATATATATATATATATATATATATATATATATATATATACATATATGTATATATATATATATATAATAAAAAGTTTTGAATGGTACAACAATGCACTATATATATACATAATATATATATGTGTGTGTGTGTGTGTGTGTGTGTGTGTGTGTGTGTGTGTGTGTGTGTGTGTGTGTGTGTGTGTAGGGAAAATTCACAAAAACAAAAGACGAAGACAGGTGATATAGACAAGAAACAGATGAAATTACTATAACGCTCGGGAAATCAATAAAGTCTTTAACGTTTCGAGCCTACGCTCTTCCACAGAAAAGAACACAGAAAGAAACAAGGAGAGAAAAAAAATGAATGTGTAGCGGCTAGCGATCTATCATGGCGAATACATACATACATATATATATATATATATAGTTATAAAATCTTCAGTATAAGAGGAACCTTCATGAATATGTTATATATATTACAATATCGGAATATGGTAATGTTTCAAGTAACAAATATAGAACAGTAGATAAGATTCTATAAATATTTCACATTGAAGCTACATAGATCTATATGTATATTCCTTATTCGTTACCTAATATGCTATTTCCTTATTGCTTGTGAAAAATATTTTATGATTGTTACTAATGCATTCAAAATTTCTATTCGTATATGTAAGGAAAGTAAGCAAAACCACTACGTATTATCTATTTGCCCATGTTTAGCTTCCCTTAGGTGTTGTTCTGCAACATATTCTCTATCACAATTACGAATGTGATGTATCTAACAACGAATTTACGATTTTTTGTCTAATTAAACTTTATCATACGTGACTATGTACTGAGTGTTATTTATCTTGCTTACTTCAGCATACCAATATAGACATAGATAGATAGATAGATAGATAGATAGATAGATAGATAGATAGATAGATAGATAGATAGGTAGAAGGTGAACAAGCAGAATTGTCAGCACACCTGGCAAAATGTTAAAATGTTTACAGCTATTTCGTCTGTCATTATGCTGTGCGTTCAAATTCTGTCGATGACGACTTTGCTTTTCAACCTTTCGTGGTCGATAAAATAAGTACCAGTTGAGCACTGGAGGCGACGTAGTCGATTAACACCCAAACCCCAAACGACTGGGTTTGTACCAGAATTTGAAATCAGTATATACATATATATATATATATATATATATATATATATATATATATATATATATATAGATATGCAGGGCAGGGAATCGTCAATTAGTAATAAAATTAATAATTAACAATTTTATATTTATGATTATATATATATATGTATATATATATATGTATATATATATATATGTGTGTGTGTGTGTGTGTGTGTGTGTGTGCGTGTGTGTGTGTGGCTGTGTGGTGAGAAGCATACTTCCCAACCACATGGTTCCGGTTCAACACAAATTCATAAACTTATACACATCTATCTATCTAATCTATCTATCTCTCTCTCCCTCTCTCTCTCTCTCATAATGACAATATGACTATACTCAGCTACATGGCAGAAACTTCATCACGCCGTGCGAAATTATTAGCGATATTTCGTCCGTCTTTCGTTCTGAGTTCAAATTCAGCCGAGGTTGAATTTGCATTTCATCCTTTCGGGTTCGATAAATTAAGTACCAGCTGTGTACTGGAGTTCATCTAATCGATTGGCCCCCTTCCAAGAAATTTCAGGTCTTATGCCTAGAGTATAAAAGAATATATACAGATATATACAGATATACAGTAGAAAAGAATATATACAGATATATACAGATACACAGAAGGCGGCGAAATGGCAAAAACGTTAGCACGCCGGGCCAAATGCTTAACAGTATTTCGTCTGCTGCTGCGTTATGAGTTCAAATTCCGCCGAGGTCGACTATGCCTTTCATCCTTTTGGGGTCGATTAAATAAGTACCAGTGATGCATTGGGGTCGATATAATCGACTTAATCCGTTTGGCTGTCCTTGTTTGTCCCCTCTGTGTGTAGCCCCTTGTGAGCAGTAAAGAAATAAGAATATATACAGATATAAATGTACCGAGCTGGCAGAATCGTTATATATATATATATATATATATATATATATTTCTTAGTTATACACAGCCGGTATACGAATATGTATCAACACATCTGTCCATGCACGCATATACCAAAAAAAAAAAACGAAAGGATAACACAAAGGTACAGGTATATACAAATTTTGCCGTATATATTTAGAAACGAATACGATCGTTCGATATTATAATAAAAGTATAATGTCGAGTATAAATACAACCACACATAAAGCATACTTACGTGTAGAGGTACGCTGGAATTAATTGACAGTAATGGCAGAAATGAGAAATCGTTTTGGGAAAAAAAAGGGAATGAGACAGGTGAACAAAATTACATGTCGAGATATGGACGCGTAAATTCAATCACACAAAACAGAAACTCACACGCGTATACAGGTTTTTATTTTTCAATCTACTTTTCTACTGTATATAATTTCTGAATGTCAGTGTGTCACACTTAGACCCCCACTATTCAATGATACTCTTTCTATTCCTTATGATGGGATGAGAGTAATAGTAGGCATAGAGACGGTGAGGATGGTTTGTGAAAAGAGACAGAGACATACTACATTTTATGTTATCTTATATTTTCCGATTATTATTATTATTTTTTTTTATGGCATCTAGACATTATGTTTATATATAAAGTGTAATACACATCAACTTCGGAATCTCTACTGAGCTCTGACTTCTTTCAAACCACATCCTGTCACAGACCTCACTGCCTTTCCTTTCTGTCATCCACATTTCCAAGTTTTTATGTGTGACCATAATTTAAGGTCGACTTTGCTCTTCATCCTTTAGAAGTCGATAAATTAAGTACCAGTTACGCACTGGGGTCGATGTAATTGACTAGTTCCCTCCCACCAAAATCTCAGGCCTTCTGCCTTTAGTAGAAAGAATATGTGACCATAATATTCCACCTTCAGTGATCGCTACTCAAATTCCTCGCACTTCTACATACAACTACATTTCTGTCACAATATTCTCATACATTTAGCTATTTATTTACTTTTTTTTTCTTTCTTTAGATTACCCTCTTTCTTCTCTTCCCGTGTGTTTCTATCTCCCTAACCTTTTCTCTGTCCTCGTACCCACGCTGCCAATCCAGTTTCCACCCTCTTTCTCTCTCTATCCCTTTCCATCTTTTTTTCTCACTTGTCTGTCTGTTTGTCTCACTCCCTCACTCACTCTCTCTCTCTCTCTCTCTCTCTCTCACACACACACACACACACACACACACATTTTTATTCCCACCCACTCCTTATATAGAAGGCAACATGAATAGTGCCAACCAAATATATAAAGAGTGAATTCTACCAATTTGTTCATATTTTGATATTTCTCAACCGAGGAAGATTTTTCGTTAAAGATGAAGCTTTCTTTCTTTTTTATTCATTGCGGAATTATCCGAAACATACTTATTAAATGCATTAAAGATATCATTACTTACTTTGAGTTCATCATTATACATTATACAGCCCTATGTCAGTACCAGCTAGCTAGTCTTAGTTCCATCCACATGGATACAATAACAGAAATTTCGAATGGTTTGTTCTAGATGACTTGAGTCGGAGATTCTGATGTTGTGCTCTGCTTCTAAACTGAACACGTAACATATATATAAATATTTATAAGGCGGCAAACTGGCAGAAATGTTAGCACGCCGAGCGAAATGCTTAGTGGTATTTCGTCTGCCTTTACGTTCTGAGTTCAAATTCCACCGAGGTTCAAATTTGTCGTTCATCTTTTCGGGGTCAATAAATTAAGTACCAGTTGCGTACTGAGATTGATCTAATCGACTGGACCCCTCCCCCAAAATTTCGGGTCTTGTGCCTAGAGTAGAAAAGAATATATATACACATTTGAAAATAAATGTAGGATGTGTTTTAAGTGAACGACACGTTACTATTAGGATTAAAGCTCCATATATATGCCACATTAAACTACTGTACAACAATATTGCATGCTTAACTAAATGTAATGATGCCTATATAGACTAGAACGCAGGCAGGCAGGTATGTATGTATCTATATATGCATTCATGTATGCGTGTATGTATAATGATGTAGATGCATCCACGAAAATGCTATAAAATGCCGGAAGTAGTTACTATGGAATTCAACGATTCGCAGTTGCAAAGATTTTCTCTCTTTTTTCTCTCATTCTAACATCGCCATATTATTAGTGACATTTGCTTTTTATGAGAAAAAAAAAATCTTCCGAATAACCGTAATTTCTGTACTTTAATGTTTTACGTCACACTTGCTACTGCTACTGCTGTGGCTATTTCTGCTGCTGTTGCTGCGGTTGTTGCTAATGTGGTTGCTGCTGCTGAGGTAATGATGATGATGATGATGATGATGATGATGATGATGAAGATGATGATGGGGTGAAGAGGAGGAGGATGGGGAGTAGAAGGAAGAGGAGGAGGAGGAGGAGGAGGAGGCGGAGGAGGAGGAGGAGGAGGCGGAGGAGGAGGAGGCGGAGGAGGAGGAGGCGGAGGAGGAGGAGGCGGAGGAGAGCACAGACGATGATGACGATGCCAACGATGACGACGACTAGAATTAAGTGGACAACAACAACGACTACGATGATGATGATGATGATGATGATGACGATGATGATGATGATGATGATGATGATGATGATGATGATTACGATGATGATGATGAATGATGATGATCAGAAGCATGATGATGATGATGATGATGACAACGGCGTTGATAGATTTTATTTTTCTTTTACAATGTTTAGTATTTGATATTTATTTTTTCATTCAATTATTTTTTCTTTACCTCAGTTGTAGAAAAATCCCAGTCGTCGATATTTAAAGTTTTCAACAAAAAAAGCTATGCTTCAATGTTTTGTTTTCTTTCATAGTTATGATTTAATGTCTTTTGAATTGGAGGTTTAATTTAAAATAAAACAACAAATTTAACAGCAATACAAAACCAAGCAACAAAAATGCAAGAAATTACAACAATCCAAACAATAAAAAAGTTGATTGTTGTACCACACCAGTATAGTTCCTCCTCTAAAACTGTGCTAATACTACATTTGCCTGAACCAATGATAAAAGCAACAACAGCACCACTAATAACTGTCCACGCACGACAATAAAATACAACATTGCTAATATTACTATCAACACATTTCAGTATCTACGCTGCCTCCAACTCAATTGCAACAAAACTAATTTATCGTCATCCATCCAGGAGTCTTGCCTGAACCAATGTAACTCTTCTGGACGTCCCGGTCGAGCGATGCAGTATGAAAGTCTGGCTTGGGTTTTATGCACAGTGGTCTAGCACTAACTGACACAACTCATCTGTGCACGCCTCAGCTGCAAATGAAAGCAGTAGTTGACC
>NC_142942.1:44651939-44666939 GCF_046866305.1 Octopus bimaculoides
ATTGACAAGAATTTCTCATAGTAAAACATAAAATTCGAAATAATACCAAACAACAGACTCTCTGGACTCATTTAATCTTAGTCGTCGTCAGCCGCAGTTACTATTATCACATCTTTCTTCTTCTTCTTCTTCTTCTTCTTCTTCTTCTTCTTCTTCTTCTTCTTCTTCTTCTTCTTCTTCTTCTTCTTCTTCTTCTTCTTCTCCTTCTTCTTCTTCTTCTTCTTCTTCATCTTCTTCTTCTTCTTCTACTACTACTACTACTACTACTACTACTACTACTACTACTACTTATTATTATTATTATTATTATTATTATTATTATTATTATTATTATTAGCAGCTAGGCGGGGAGCTGGCAGAAACGTTAGCGCGCCGGACGAAATGCTTAGCGGTATTTCGTCAAATTCCACCGAGATCGACTTTGCGTTTCATCCTTTCAGGGTCTTTAAATTAAGTACTAGTTGCGTACTGTGATCGATCTAATTGACTGGCCCCCTCCCAAAACATTTTCGGGCCTTGTGCCTACAGTAGAAAAGATTATCATTATTATTAATAAGGCAGCGAGCTGGCAGAATCTTTAGCACGCTGGCCGAAATGCTTAGCGGTATTTCGTCTGCCGTTACGTTCTAAGTTCAAATTCCACTGAGGTTAATTTTACCTTTCATCCTTTCGGGGTCGATAAAATTAGCACCAGATACGCACTGGGATCGATGTAATCGACTTAATCCCTTCCCCCAAATTTGAGGATTTGTGCTTCCTGTAGAAAGGATTTATTATTATTATTATTATTATTATTATTATTATTATTATTATTCATTTCGCCCGTCTTTTCTTTCTGAGTTCAAATTCAATTCTTTCTGAGTTCAAATTCCACCCCCAACACCATCTAGAAAATAGTAGGCGAAGATAGTTTATAAAGGCGGGATTAGGGTGACAGACTCGTTAGTATGCCGGAAAAATGCTTAGCGTTATTTTTTCCGGCACTTTACGTTTAGAGTCAAATGTCACCGAGATCGATTTTTACCTCATCATTTCCAGATTGATAAAATAATGTACCGTTCTCAAGAAATTGCGGGTCTTGGCCTTAAATTATTGACCCCTATAAAGTGTGCAACGAGCTGATTGAATCGTAAGAGCGTCGGACAAATTGCTTAGCATCATTTCTTCCTCCTCTGTACGTTCGTAGTTAAAATCTCTCCGAGATAGAGATTTCCTTTCATCTTTTAGGGGTCGATAAAATAAGTACCAGTTCAGCATTGAGATCAATAAGAAAGGATTATCATTGTTATTATTAAAAGAAATCATTATTGTTGCTAATTTCTTCATTGTCCACGAGGGGTTAAACATAGAGGGGACAAACAAGGACAGACAAAGGGATTAAGTCGATTACATCGACCCTAGTGCGTAACTGGTACTTAATTTATCGACCACAAAAGGATGAAAGGCAAAGTCGACCTCGGCGGAATTTGAACTCAAAACGTATCAGCAGACGAAATACAGGTAAGCATTTCCCCCCCGGCGTGCTAACGTTTCTGCCATCTCGCCGCCTTCTTATTATTACTATTATTATTATTAGTGAAAAGTATTTGAAAAACATTGTCGAAAATAGCTTGTAGTAGGAAGGTGTAAGTTTACATTTTACGCTGTGGTATCTTCTCTCGATAATCCTATTGCTAATGTTACTGTGAACTATATGAATCCCACAATCTCCAACTTTATCTCATCAATAAATGAATGAAATACACCTGCAACAATAGACCAATATGATATTTCGCACTATTTATTTCATACTGCCTGGAAATTAATTACAAGTTTTCACTATAGCAATATCTGCTTCAAACAATCGCATACATTACAATGCAAACTTGCTTTGAAGAAGCAATTGTAATTGACTAACTGCGTGCGTAATCCTCAACTAGTCAGGACAGGAATATCGGTTCGTGTCTCACAGAAGACAAACTGTTGTTCCGTATCTCTATCGCTCATATGGTTTGTTTCACCTCTACATATCTGTCTGGGTTAAAGTAGTAGTAACATCAAACAGTCATGTTGATGTGGCGATTAACTTTACTTGTCAATATAGTTACGACTCTCATCTCTTATTGAGATTTTCTAACTGGCTATTGTGCTTATTGAAAATATTCATCTTCGCCTAAGTATCCAGACTTTACGAACAACGTGTAGTGCTACTTCTTCGGTTGTTCCTCACGATTGTTCAGGTGATGTATTCATTGTTTTGCACAATTTTGTCGATAATGTTTCCTTCATTGTCCATTCCCCACCGCCGCAAAATTGTTCTGCTTCTCATGATGATGGCGCTCTGTTGACTTCAGTTGTAATTTCCTGTAGTTCCATAGTTAGAATTACGAGCTTGTAGGTTGACAGCAAGAGCTCGGAGAAAGTATATGTCGTTTGGTGTGTCAGAGTAATCCAAACTGATGCCTGAGACACATCCTAAAGCACCTTAAACCTTATTGCCTTCCACGCTACCCCCAGCGGCCATTTTTAGGATTTTTCTTATTATTATTTTATTCTTTTATATTCTTATTTCTATTGTCTTTATTGTTTTGTGCCGTATCAAGTTTCATTCAGTCTTTTAAATGTAGTCATACTGGAGCACGTGTTTCGCTGAACAAATCGATACAAACACTTATTCTATCGGGCTCTTTTGGCCGACGTTCTAAATTTACGGGAACACAAACAAACCAATATCGGTTGTCAAGTGATGAGAGACAAATACACACACACACACATACGACACGTTTATTATCAAATTCACACAGTTTCTGCCTACCAAATTCTCTCAAAAAGTATTGGCCGCCCCTTGACTATACTAATCCTCTGTGTCGTGCAATGGGACTGAACCTGGAACTACGTAGTTACAAAACAAATTTCTTAACCACACATCCATACCTACACTCTAATTATTCCTTAACGGTACCATGTCTTTATTGTTATTGTTGATCTCAGTATTTCACTCCACTTATATCCCCATCTCTGACGTATATTTATTTACTTATAAACCATTGTTGTCACCGTTAATCTCACTTATTTTACCCTTTGTCAATAACTATCTCCTGGGATTTTTTTTTCTATATTATTTGGTATTTATTTGAACTTTACTCTCATTGTTGGTGATACCCTTTCATTTCCTGTGAATCTCACACTGATGCTTGTCTGTTTTCTATTCCGCCTTACGCTCTTTTGCAACATCTTACACCCTTGTGGCCAAATAAGAAATAATTACGTTTCATCGAAGCTGCTAACAAATTCACACCCTGTATGATAGTGTTGTTCAAGCTAGATTCACAGCATTCATTGTCGGCATTGTCTGCCATAGAAGAACTTCTTGGGTTGCAGTCGTTACTGATAATATATCTGTCTTTGTCAACGCCCGCTATCACATTTGGCTTCCTCTTATTCATAATAGAAGCAGAGAATGTAAAAATGTTAATTTGAAAACCGCTGAAAGTAACGTTCTTTCCACTAAATTGAAAATTGTGACTGTATTAAATTATTTTATTCCAACGAATTGGAAAACATCTATACCTACATAATGTTTTCCACTGCACATCGTTCGAAAAATAATAATAATAATAATAATAATAATAATAATAATAATAATAATAATAATAATAATAATAATAATAATAATAATAATAATAATAATGATGATGATGATGATGATGACAGGAACAATAGCAGCATCATCATCCTCATCATCATCATAATTATTATTATTATCATTATTATTAGTAGTAGTATTAGTATTAGTATTATTAGTATTATTATTATTATCAATATCATTATTATTATTATTATTATTATTATTATTATTATTATTATTTTATGTTTGACTTTTTCTTTGCATTTATACAAGTTGACTCCAAGTCTCACCCAGAGACTTCAAGAGACAACGGGTTAGAGGTTCATGTTGGTGTTATGCCTAGGGTGCCATATATTTGGTTTTGCAAATAGTGTTTAAGAAACCATAACAAAATTATGTGAATGTTTTAAAATTTGAGATTACATAAACAGTATTTTACGTAGGATATGGGCAGTTCCCATGAGCACTATCTTTTGAATTTCTGACATTTTGGAATTTCCTGGTATCTGAGCTAGGTAGTAATCAGCCCCTTTTGCTATCATTCCTAGGGCACCTATGACAACAGGTATTGTTTTAGTCTTCAGGTTCCACATTTTACTAATTTCTATTTCAAGATCTTTATACTTGCTCAGTTTTTGGTAGGTCTTGACAGATACGTTTATATCAATTGGGACAGTTATATCAATGAGGAGGCATGATTTTTGCCTGAAATCCTTCAATATAATGTCTGGCCTATTTGCATCTATCTTTCTGTCAGATTGAATGGTGAAGTTCCAGAAGAGTGAAATGTGATCATTTTCAAGCACTGGGGGTGGTTTGTGTTCCCACCAGTTTTTATTATGCGGCCAGTCCAGGTTTTTGCAAATTACCTAGTGAATATATTGTGCAGCTCTATCATGCCTGTTAAGATACTCCGTAGGCGCAAAAGACTGCACATGGAGACATCATGATCAACAGTCTCATTTTGTTGTTTATATACCCGATATATTGAGGAGCTGCCCTTCTTTAATATGTTGGCCTGGTAGTTCCTTGTAGGTAGGCATTGATCTTGGGCTGCTATGATAAACCCTTCTGTTTCTGATTTTAAGCCAGAAGCCATTAACCATTGATGGGTATATATATATTCAAACATATATGTACGTATATATATACAAGTATATATATATATATATATATATATATATATATATATGCATACAAGTATATCTATATGTATACGTACGTATGTGTGTGTGCATATGTTTGTATGTATGCATTTCTCGTGACCGAATAATGCACTCATTTAAAAGGAAACGCACATCTCACTGGTACGTTCATATTTTTCATTGGAAATCTATTCCTTTCTTCGTATATAAATATACGTGTATAAAACTATGTATGTAAATATATATATATATATATATATATATATATATATATATATATATATATATATATATATATACATACATACATACATACATACATATGTATATATATATATATATATATATATATATATATATATATATATATATATATATATATATATATATATATATATATATATAAGAATAAGGGCAGGGAATCGTCAATTAATAATAGAATTAATAATTAACAATTTTGCCAAGTAGTTCAGTATGAAAAAAACCTTTATCGGTAAAACCATTTATCATCATAAATATACAGGGATTAGCATTGATATACAGGGATATATATATATATATATATATATATATATATATATATATATATATATATATATATATATATATATATATATATATATACATATATATAAGTATATTTATATATATATATATATATATATATATATATATATATATATATATATATATATATATATATATATATACATATATATACATATATATATACATATATATGTATGTATGTATTTCTCGTGACTGAATAATGCAGTCATTTGAACGAAGACGCACGTCTTACTGGCACACTCGTATTTTTCATTGAAAATCCATTGTATTCTTTGGACGCTAATAAACAATGTCACACACATGCGCTCAGTGCTAAACTACACCACGTGAAGGATAAAGCGGTTAATATTTATCGTGAGATTTTCAAAGGCTTTTAAAATCAATAATGTTTTATTTATATTATTTAATTTCTTTTTATTATTATTATTTTCGGAGATAATAGCGATACTTTTATTTCAGTGTAAAGTTTATGAGCCATCTTGTCGCATGATTTATAGTTAATACTGAGATAAATCTCCCCCGAGTCCTTACAATTACTGAAAAACGTTAGACGAAATTTTCATTTCTATGGAAAGACGAAAATTCTGAAGTAATTTACAGCCACTACTGACGTAATAAAACTTTAAGGTACCGTTGAGCATACTGGCCGTTTCTTACGCACATGTTTTCTACGTAGAAATTTTCTTATTTTCCACATGAATATAGCCTGAAGATATATATTTTCTACGTATTTGTATATTTATAATTTCTATATATAAATGTTTGTGATGGTGCGTGACTTAGTGGTTAGGGTAATTGGCCCACGATCGTGAGTTCGACTATCGGCGGCACCGTTGTCCTTGAGCAACACACTTTATTTTGCGTTGCTCCAGCCCACTCAGCTAGCAATAACGAGCTGCACCTGTAATTCAAAGGGCCGGCCTTGTCACATTCTGTGTCACGCTGAACTACGTTAAGTGTACACGTGCCTGTGGAGTGCTTAGCCCCTTGCACATTATTTTCACGAGCAGGTTGTTAAGTTGATCGGATCAACTGGGACCTTGTTGTCGTAACTGACGATGTGTCATATACTTGTTCATGTATGTATGTATGTAAGTATATATATATATATATATATATATATATATATATATATATATATATATATATATATATATATATATATATATATATATATATATACGACGGGCTTCTTTCAGCTTCCGTCTACCAAATCCACTTACAAGGCTTTGGTCGGCCCGAGGGTATAGTAGAACGTGCCCTGCAGTGGGACTGAACATGCAACCGTGAATATTATTGACAGTGAATTCGGTGTTTCGGCCAATTACTCGGAAAGATTCAAGAGGTTATGATTTTGCTCTTAACCTTTAGGCGTCATTGCATAGAAGCGTAAAATCCCTAACCTGCAGTTAAAATACAAGACCAGACACTGCAATAGCGTGGGATGCAAAGATCCAAAGCTCTTCAATATCCTTCCGAAGGATTAGAGAGAAATACATGTTGTGGATGTAGATGTCTTCAAAACTAAACTGGATCTCCAACTGTCGAGAGTCCCAGATGAGGTTATTTTATCAATAATGAGGGGAAATATGATTTAGATTAAATATATCGATTAAAGTCACAGATTTTAATCTTGATTTATGTGGGCAAGTCTGACAGAAAAGGCGCACATACTTGCCTGTGTTGTTAAGTTGTTCACTTCTGAACTAAAAGGACAGTAGTTAAATCTCATTGAACGGCAAATTAGACACGCAATGAAGTCTCATCTACAAAAACCTTGATTCGATCAAAGCTTTGTAAGTGGAATTTGGTGGAGAGAAACTGTGGAAAATCTGATCCTAGGGATCGAACCTGTTCATGGGAATTGGACTCAATCCGTCTCTCTCAGGTGTTTTAAAGAGAATCCACTCTGCTTTAACAATTCGGGATTCCGATCTAAGTATGACATTTCCTTTTCTTTAAGTCTCGATGCTTTTGAAAAATGCCATGGCCACTATTTTTGCTCTATTGATTAAACTGTTGAAGAATAGGAAATTGAAATATTTATTAATATTGTATAAATACAATAAATTATTGATCACAGCCATTACTGATATCGTAGAAGGTCTTGGATTAATAACAAAGCAATTATTTCAAATGAGAAACATCTTGTAAATTTCTTAACATCTGTCAACTTGTATCGTTCAGCTTGTATGCTGTCAGTTCATATTATGTAAACACTTTCACAAAATTCTAATACGTTGAGGAGACTTATTAATAAATCTCAAGACAACACTGTATTAATAAGACACATTCTGAGATAAAGATTATAATTATATTTTACAATTACAAGATACCGGGTTATTTTATAGGTAGAAAAGAGAATAGATTGAAAATGAGTTAGTTAACTGTATTAATTTGAAGGCAGCGACCAGTAATTGAAATATCAAAATTAAGGCTTTTGACGTTCAACTTACAAAGCTATTTATTTCCATTGTCTGACCAGTCTCGAATATTATTATGGCGATCTCTTACATCCATTTTTTTTATGTCCCAACAATTTATGTTTATTTAGTGTAAATGGAGTGAGATTGATTCAAACAAGAAATTATCATGCTTAATATTGCTTTCAAATTTTTGCACAAGGCCAGCAATTTCTAAGGGGGAGTAAGTCGATTACATCGACCTCAGTACCCAACTTGTATTTCTTTTATCGATCCCGAAAGGATGAAAAGGAAAGACGACACCGGTGAAATTTAAGTGTTTTGTCCCCGGCGTGCGAACGATTCACCCAACTCACTGCCATGTTATCTTCTTCGTATTGCAACGTAATTAGACAATTTCATTTTAAGGGTATTATGACCATGAGGATTACGTCGCCCTCATTCCATTCCCAAGAAGATTAGGAGTAGAAATATGGTAAAATATTTTCAATTCAGATCGAAAATCGTGTTCTGTGTGCAAAAATATCAGGTCATCCCATATATTTGTTCTAGAATTTAGGGAGAAGGGTGGGACGAACCATAAATTATTGCGGGACCTATTCTTTCGACCAGATAGTTGAAAAGTTGGTTTATCAACGATTTCATAAGTGATTTCATAACCTGCTATGCTTCGGTGCAGAGTTTCCTTTTTTGTACTCATAAAGCATTTGTGCCTCAAATGCTCTTTGGATACTTCCATGATAGAAAGGGTATTAATCAAAGAAATTTTAAGTCTATTATTCTGCAAAATAATATTTAATTAGTTTAAATGTACACAAATGCATAAAAATAATTTGAAATTCCATTAGACATTCTTAGATACTATTAAATTTCATTCATTTTTTTAAAAAAAACGTAAAATCGGACAGAACTTATGGGATAACCTGATATTAGTTTCGTATTCGATAAAGAACTGCAATGTAAAAATATAATTAATTATAATCATAATAAGGATTCGATTTTGATTACTAAGTTATAATTACATACCGTACCGCAAGGATTCCTGTTCTTCATATCCTCATTCTTCAACAACAGGAGAAATATGAAACTAGAGCCAAGCCAGTGCTGTTTATACTGACTGTAATTACATCATTTCAATAAAAGTATTGATTTCGAAGTCAGAATATTGATGTAATAGCTAATACACAATCTGAAAACAGAATCGGTTAATGTTTTCCAATTACATCACTCATCGTGTAATGCAGACGCCATGATTGAATAAATGAGATTTCAACCTTTGGGAAATCTTGAATTCGTGTTCTACTACTTAAAAGAAAGATAAGAGATAGGTTTAGTAGTGAATTGGTTCCAACTAAGGGGAAATTAGTACCAATCGACTCTGGCATATGTCTTTCGTGTTGTGAGCTTGATTAACACTCCATCAAAACCAAAACGATTGCGCATGTTTGCAGCAATATATAAAGTTACATATGAGGAAGCTTGGCTTTCATTCTTCAGAACAGAGTTTTGTTTTAATCTTCCTGCGACCTTATATCGCAGTTTCCGAGTTCACACGTAACCAGTTACATGGAGATGTTACCACATAATGTTAAGCTTTTCTTGCAATATTGCGAAAGAATCGAAACTTGATCAACACCGTTCTACCGTTCTTTCTTTCTTTTTTTTCTTTTTTGTTTGCTGCTAAACTATGTACCGTAGAGAGAGAAGAGAGAGAAACAGAGACAGGCAAGCGGACGGACATACAGACAGACAGACAGAGAAACAGAGAAAAGAGAGAGGGCACGAGAGAGACACAGAAAGACAGAGAGGCAGAGAGGCAAAGAGAAAGACACAGAGAGGGACACACAGAGAGACAGACAGAGAGAAATAGAGAGACAGACAGACAGACAGACAGAGAAAGAGAGAGACACGAGAGAGATACAGAGAGACAGAGAGAGAGACACACAGAGAGACAAAGAGAAAGACACAGAGAGAGACACAGAGAGAGACAGACAGAGAGAAATAGAGAGATAGACAGACAGACAGACAGAACAGACAGACAGACAGACAGACATGCAGACAGACAGGCAGACATAGAGAGATAAAGAGAGGGAGAGACAAATTGAGCTCACTGCCAGAGGAAGTTGAGAGCGTGTTCAAACAGCGGCTGTTTGACAAATCTGCAGTACTGACCTCAGAGCTTCTTGAGTAACGACGTGGGAGGGGAAAGAGATGCGGCAACAAACGCAACTACAATAATGACGTCAGCAACAACCATAGTACTCACAAGAGTTCAAATGTTTTCTAATAATTTGATCAAATTATTTAACCTGGGATCAAATCAACAGCCAGAAATATCAGAACAACGAATGACATGTAGCAAAGTATGAGCTGTTCCGGCGTTCACTAAGTAATATGCCCTTTTCTGATTAATCAATAAGTTTTACTGAAGGTTGTTTATCTCATGCAAGGGTCATAGTGTTAATTACTTGACTTTAACTGTTTAAATTGATAATTAATTTATAATGATTTCAAGAGAAATTGTCGTCCAAACTACTTCCAAATAGGAAAGTTAGCTTGTTATTTATTCTCTCCGTGTCTTCCTGTCGGTCTTTCTCTTTCTGTTTATCCATCTCTCTCTCTCTCTCTCTCTCTCTCTCTCTCTCTCTCTCTCTCTCTCTCTCTCTCTCTCTCTCTCCCTCTCTCTCTCTATCTCTCTCCCTCTCTCTCTCTCTCTGTCTCTCTCTCTCTCTCTCTCTCTATATATATATATATATATATATATATATATATATATATATACATGAGCATATATGTATTCATAGCAGTTATATATCTGAAATAACTATTCACAACGGAGAGAAGAAAAGAAAGATGGACGGTGGTCACGTGGGAACCACGTAATCAAGGGAGGAGGAGTAGGGAAGAGAGAGAGAGTGACAGAGTAATAGGATAGAACAGCGGGAGAAGAGGAGGTAAAAGAAAAAGAGAGAAACGAAAGAGTAAAAAGATCGTATAAAGTGCACATTAGAGTTATTATGTCGTGACGACGTGTGTGTGTGCATGTGTATGTGTGCGAGTAATGTATGTGTGTATGTGTGTATGTGTGTATGTTTTCTATGTCCCCGCGGTCTAGTTGACCGATCAGAGAATTTCTATATTTATTTGTCCTTTTCTGTTAATCCGTTTCCACGTTCCATTTTGAATTGTCATCACTCGAGCACTCCCATCCATCGATGCCCTTCCCTCTAGCGGTGACCATATCTCTTCTATTTCTCTCTCTTTCAGCCCTTCTTTCTCTTTCTATTTCTCTCTTCCTCTTTCTTTGTTTCTATCTCTCTCTTGTTCTCCTTGCTACTTACTAATTCTCTCTCCGTCTCTCATTGTGCATATTCGTTATTGCTCGACTCTTGGTCCTTTACAGGCTCTATCTCTCATACTTACTCTTCCTTCCTCTCTCTCTCTCTCTCTCTCTCTCTCTCTCTCTCTCTCTCTCTCTCTCTCTCTCTCTCACACACACACACACACACACAATTACGCAATTCGTTACAACCACTACTGCGAGCTGTTTCCCAAATTCTACACTCCTTTTATGTCTTCTCGACTGAAAATTACCTTCAAGTCAGCGTCAATTGTATCCTTTCTATTTCAACTACGGCATCTTAGACCATTCCATCTTTCCTGTCATGCTTCTACCAGATGTTGTTTTTCCCGTTCTTCGTCGAATAACAACCATAGTTATTTCAGATATATATAACTGCTATGAATACATATATGCCTATATATTTTCTATATGTGACTGTGGTTTTTCATGGATGAATTCAGGGATTGTGTTTTTTTCCTCTAAATTATGTTTATATATTATATATTGTGAAATGTAATTTAATTTTAATTTTGATAAATTAAATTAAATTGAATTTTTACCTGTAAATTTGGATTTCTATCCCTAATATTATTAACATAATTATATATATATATATATATATATATATATATATATATATATATATATATATATATATATATATATATATATAAGCAATGTTAATTCTCTAAATGAGGTATTAACAGTAACTGCACGATAAAGTGAAGTATATTGCCACTTAAATGTGGCTGACCCCTAGGGGTGGATGTTACTGTTGCTTTTAGCCCCAGGAGGACATCTCCTCCAGCTGGCTTATCGACACACTTCTGTGTCCTGTTTGTTTTGCCAAGGGAAGTTATATATATATATACATACATACACATACATATGTGTGCGTGTTTGTGTATGTGTACATATTTGATAATAGTCAGAAAAAAACTGGTATACCCAGTTTGCCACACACGTGCGAGATGTAGATATGTGAGCAACGCGTCAGTTCATGTTGCAAATATTTCGGATGATGTGTAGTCCATAATTACAACTATATGGTTGATTATTTGTGTTTATAGCTGATAACGTGACCGGAAATTTTGTGGTGTGCAAAGCAACTGTTCTTCAATTTCTATGTATCGCAGAAGAAAGCAACTCAAGGATTTTGCTTTCAGCGGTACACATTTTGCGAGACACAAACCGTTTCTATAGAAGAGATTTTCAACGCTGACTTCAGCTGTATTAGAATTCTGGAAGTTTCCGAGAGAGATCTCTGCTGGTGATAATAATTCTACTAATCTCGTTTAAGTGATACCGCTTCAGGTTCTGGAAATTTTCAATTAATCCAAGTCTGCAATTCTGTACCTCGTTAAAGTAATGGACCAACCAATCAAAAATGTTTCATGCGATCGGATATTATATTGATCTCTGGTCTCGAAACGAATTTTTGACACATGGAATTTTCCCTTTACATTCATCTAAATAAATGTCTATGTTGAAAGAAGTTAATCTTCAAAGTGTTCGCAAATAAAGCAGTACTATAACACTCACCGACGTCCAGAAGTATTACGGTTGCTTGGTATGCGGCGTCTTCAAAGGGGAAGGATCCATTGAACTCATATCTGAACAGGGGAAGGATCCATTGGACTCATATCTGTCGTCTTCAAATTCTTAAAAGGTAGCATGACCAAGCGGAATACACGTCTCTTTCTAAACCATAGTAATAGTATGAGCCAGTCTAACAACATCAAGATCAAAACGTGGCATCTTTCAAGGCGACTCCCTCTGCCCATTACTCTTTTGCATGGCACTGTTCCCACTCTCAAACGAACTAAACAACACCAGGCATAGGTTCAAAGTTTATAATACTACACTAAACCGTTTGTTTTATATGGACAATCTGAAGCTGTTTGCTAGAAACGACGAAGAGCTACTAACAACTGTTAAAGATTTCTGCAATGACATCGGGATGGATTTTAGCCTTGATAAGTGTGCTAAAGCAACTTTTGTAAGAAACAAGCTCAGGCAAACAGCTTTTATTAAATTAGATACCGACTCTGTCATCCAGGAACTTGACCCACAAGAAAATTACAAATTCCTGGGGATAAAGGAAGATGGTATACAGCATGCTACTATGAAGGAAAAAAATAAGAAAGGGATGTTACAGGAGAGTAAGACTCATGCTAAAAGCTGAACTCAACTCGAAAAATCTTATCGAAACCATTATAGTTATAACATAATTAAAGTTTTATAGTTTTAACACAATTAACTTGAATCTTACAGAGCTCCAACGCCTGTACAGTAATCCAAGAAAACTACTAACATCTAAGAACATGCACCACCCAAAAGCAGACATTGATCGTCGGTACCTACCTGGAAGTAATGGGGGAAGAGGAATCATGCAGGTAGAACTGTGTTATAAGACCTCCACAATAGCAGAGAAATCCAAAAGATTGTGATACTTGTGCTGACAAGTACTACTTACATCCTTAGAAAATCCTATCAATTTAAATGTATGTGTTGTATTACATGATATTTTGCTACTGCTGCTGCCACTTCCCCTCTCCAAGCTTTTAGTCATAATGTAACATGTCTTATCCTTCACTCGCCCTAGGACGCTGGACGTGTCTCGGCGAGTGATAGTAACAAACATGCAGATTGAAAGTAAATAATAATGGCTTTAAATTTTAGCACAAATATGTTTATTAGACACATTTCATGGATAGTGTAGATTCGATTGAGATTGACCTTAGTAAAATTTAATTGACTCTAGTACGTGACCGGTTCATCTGCATTAATTCAATTCATTTGCATAAGAAATATTAACCTTCCATTTTCAATTTTCGAGTACCTTTAGAAACGACGAAGCAATCCACAAATTCTTCAGAGTTGATTTTAAAATTCTTTGTTACGGATTACGGGTGAAAAAAAAAAAGAAAATATAAAAAGAAAAATAAATGTTTTGTCATTGCTGAGAGTTATAATTTGAATAATTGTAAAATTGAATCTGAAAGCTCCCATAGTGTCTAAAATAATTTACTTTTCTGCCACTGTACATGAATATACATACATACATACATACATACATACAAAACATGCATACATACATACATACATACAAAACATGCATACATACATACATACATACATACAAAACATGCATACATGCATACATACATACATACATACATACATGCATGTATACATATATACATGAATACATACATACATGCTTTTGTATGAATGCACGTACACCCAACTGTTTTGCATAACGCATGAAATGCCAAAAACACATGCACTTGCACACACACACGCACATACACAGATATGTATTATATATGTTTTATTTACATGCATATATACTAACAAGCATATATGCATACATTTATACGTACACACACAACATTCATCTATCACCTATCTCTCTCTCTCTCTCTCTATATATATATATATATATATATATATATATATATATATATATATATATATGTGTCTGTGTCTCCCTCTCTCTCTCCTTCCCTCTGTCTACCCCCTCTCTCTCTATATATATATATACATACGGTTATTTTCACACACACTGCGTAATGTAACTTGCAAGATTTGAACAGCTTCTTTCAAAAATAAAAGCGAACACGGCATGGCGCCATGAAAGGATTTCATCAACAGCACCAAAACACAATTATTCCACATGTCAAGTTAACTCTCTTCAACTACACAGTCTCTTTACTTGAATTACACAGAATTAAATCCGTTAAAATTATTAAAAATGCTAGACCTCGCATTTTAGATGTTGCCGTTTAGCTCTGATTGAATACGCTTATGATCAAAGATTGCCACTCTTGATTATCTGGTTCGATTTCATAATATTCCTTCCGAATCTTTAGATGATATCTAATGTGAATAGTAACGCTATCTATAAAT
>NC_142942.1:44671939-44676939 GCF_046866305.1 Octopus bimaculoides
TATATATTATTTATATTATTATTTGATTGAAAACCACGCATCCATTTCCAAGTAAGTTTATCTTAATCTTTTTGATGCGACTCTATTCTGTTTTCTGTCTCATCCTTTTGTCTAGTTCCCTTTTTCTTCCCTATACCGTTTTTTATCTGTCTCTCTTTGTCTCTCTCTCTCTCTCTTTCGTTGCTCACACGTGACCATTGTCCATCTTGTGAGTGGATTTGGTATACGGAAACTGAGAGCAGTCCGTCATGTATATATGTGTGTGTGTGTGTGTGTGTATTTATATGTATGTGTCTTTGTGTCTGTGTTTGTTGCCCCACCATCGCTTGACAATAGTTGTTGGTGTGTTCATGTTCCAGAAACTTAGCGGTTCAGCAAAAGAGACCGATAGAATAAGTACTGGGCTTGCAAAGAATAAGTCGTGGAGTCGATTTGTTTGACTAAAGGTGGTGCTCCAGCATGGCCGTAGTCAAATGACTGAAACGTGTAAAAAAGAAGTATACATACAAGAGAGAGAGAGAGGGGAGAGAGGAAGTGAGAGAGGGGAGAGAGAAATAGAGAAAGAAAGAGAGGAAACTCACAATTTTATAATATGTTGTGAGCAGTGCGAAGATTGCAATAAGCGTGTGAAATTCAAACATTTTCAATATGTGTAGACTGGTTGCCACAGAGTAGCTCAACAAATAAAGTTTTAGCTATTCCTAGAATATTGGTGCAAACTAAATATTTCTGAAAATACATGATAAATGATTCCTCAAGCAAAACATCATCAAAATTTCACAATGAACACGCTTCAGTACCATATAATTTAATATGGTGTAGACTTAACCGAATTTCGAAAAACACAACATAGCCAAGAACATATATTAAAATAAAATGTCTGCTTTCTGTGTGTGTGTTTTTTTTTTCTTTGTTCATACCGGAATATAAACTAAACTGTTTATAAGAACTACAGAGAGGTTCTTGTACAAGACGTAGTGTCAGTGTTTTTGATTGATGAGAAGATAAAGATTGATTTCTTGAAAGGTCACCAAGGTAAATAAGAGATTCTTACCGAGTGACATAAGAACATGAAGTTCTTCATAACTGGATTTCGTCTGTGAAGAAACAAAATTGAAAGTGGAACATATGCTTCGATGACATTTAATTTCAAACCACGAGAAAAAAAAACGAAACATAAGATGAATGTATAGCTTACAGACCACTCTCTCATAAGTTTGCTGTGTTGTATTTAAATTCTCCTATGCTACTTGTTTAACCTTAAAGCAGCGAACTGGTAGAGTCGTTAGCACACCGGGAAAAATACTTAGTGATATTTTGTCCGCTTTTACTGTCTGAGTTCAAACTCCGTCGAGGTCCACTTACCTTTCATCCGTTCGGGGTTAATACAATAAGTACCAGTCGAGCACTTAGACCATCGCCCGGAAGTTGTTGCCTGTTTGCCCAAGCATAAAACCAATATATTCCTGTGCCATAAAGCCGCGAACTAATAGGATCTTTAACGCGCTGGAAAAAATGCTCAACAGTATTTAGTCCGTTTTTATGCTTTGAGTTCAAATTCCGCCGCGGTCAACTTTACCTTTCATCTTTATGAAATCGATAAAATAAGTACCACCTGAGCACTGGGGTAGATTTAATCGTCTTAGCCCCTCCCTTGAACTCGCTGGCCTTGTGCCAAAATTTGAAACCAATATGTTCGTATCTCTAGTATTAAACTTACTTGCGTGGGTCGTCCCAGTCCTCATCTCTGCAAGATTCTTATTCATCTGACTCGACTATGTGACATGTGGCCGACCATTATAAGCCGTCACCCCAGCCTTACCCTCAGAGAAGAGAACACGATACACTGGATCCAACTAGGAAAATCGAGTGTCACGACCAAGCATTCTGAACTGACGCTCCCGAATCATGCAAGTAACAAGATGCATCGCAGTTTCTGAGTATAGTCGTTGGTTGGATACATAATCTGACTGATGGGATCCCAAGAACCCCGGTGAGTGTCCAAGTCCCGCAACTATGGAATGAGGTAAGGAGGACCAGAGACCTGAAGATCCGAAACTTTGTCCTCCTGCTCAGATATCGACAGCGCTATACATTCTTGTCTAACGCTTTCACAACTGCACAAGAACATCCAAGTCTCTTTAAGACTCCAGACTATATAGATGTGGTAGAAATACGTAATATCGATCAGACAGAAATGCAGGAATTTTTACTCTATGATTTCTTGAAATGATTTAACGGGTTAATTTGTTCAAAAAACAGTATTATAGTTCTTAATATTGTTACCAATTAAAAAATAATGTATAATAAGGTAAAGAAGGTGACAAGACCGTTTTTCACTATATCACGTTGTATCGTAAATGCTACATTAAGTTTTTTGTTGAAAAGATATGTTTATTATGCAGGGATATGAAGGAAATAAAGAAAATGTAAGGGTTTGTGGTTATTTAACTGCAGGACGTAGTGATGAAGAAGTAGAAATAAAGTATATCTCTCCTTTTTATTTTATCTTCCTCTTGCCAGGTAAGTATTAAATTATAGGCAACGTCTCTACTTTTGATCTTATTTTCATCCTTGCTAGGTAGATATTACCTTATCGGCAATATCTCACCTTTTTATTTGGTTTTCCCTCTTGGCAGGTAAATATTACCTTATTGGCATTATGTACCAGGCAAAATGAAGTGTTGAAAGATCAAAAGGAAAAGGAGAGACTGAAAGGGATGACATGCTTGGTGATGGAGAACGAACTGTGGGAAAATCAACATATATTTTAGAAGAAATATTTGCCTAAGGCTGTTTTCAACATTACTTCTTAATCGCAAATTTGCTGGTGAGCTGAACTGAGATAGCGTGATATTCAGCCATTTCCTAAAGAAATTAGATAAAAGTGAAATTAGTCAGCCGCAATAGATTTTCATATTAGACTCACATGGAGCATAATTTGACGCTATGCCATTAATAATATTTAATGTAAGCACAAGAAAACAAATTTAGGATGAAAGTTTACATGGTTAAATCTACATCAAATCTTGGCTGGTGCAATCGACTCCAAAGAATAAAAGGCACGATTGACCTCTACAAGATAGAAATACCACAGAGCATCTCATCTAGCGCTCTAGCGATTCTGGTAATCTACGCATAGATCTAATAATAATGATTATCTACAGTCCTACAATCCATATATTTTTAGAAGAGGTGGTAATCGATAGAACCAATCTCTCAAGTTACAGTAGTTATCAGTACCAGAAAATTGAAAAAGTAAATCGAAACCATTCAGACTTATGTAAGGAAGAACTAAATACATTACAGACTATAAATTATCGAATATAATTTATAGAATATACTTTAAAGAAAGGGATACATCCCAGTTTCTGAGATGGTTGCATACGTAATCTGACGATGGTAACCCATAATTCTGCGAAGCGCCCTGGTAGTAAAGGATTCCAGGCAACTCCCAAGAACCCCAGAGGGTATCCACATCCCGCAAATATAAAGCAAAGCAGGGAGAACCTGAAGACTCGAAACCTTGTCTTAACTTTCTCAAATGAAATATAATATAGCAATGTTGCTCATTAGAAGGATCGTGGCCTCGTGGTTAGGGTATTCGGCTCACAATCATAAGGTCATGATTTCGATTCCTGGCGGCCCGTTGTATTCTTGAACAAGACACTTTATTTCACATTGCTCCAATCAACTCAGCTGGCAAAAAATTAGCAGTACTTATATTTGAAAGGGTCAGCCTTGTCACATCTTCTGTCCCTGAGAACTGCGTTAAGGGTACATACGTCTTTGGAGCGCTCAGCAGTTTGCACGATAATTTCGCGAGCAGGCTGTTCCGTTGATCGGTTCACCTGGCATCCTCGACATCGTAAACGGCAGAGTCTCATTTACAACATACTAAAATTGGATAGAATTGGACATGTCTAAGGACTTGAAAATATTTTCAAAACTAAAGTTATTTTACCGTTGGTGATTTAGAAAGAAATCGAACGATGTAAACTCCATAGTTACCGTTTGAAAAGCTGAACTGTGGGTAGCTTGCTTCGGGATGTTTTATTTTTTTTTTCAACATATAAAACATATTTATTTGTAGGTTCTGAACTTACTGTAAAAACAGAACATAGTCTATTTCTATTTCATGTCCCTTTTTTTCATGAGTGTATTTTTATCAAGAAATACAACGTTCAGAAAAAAAAGAAGAAACATGTATAAAGATACTTCTAATAAATCTATGAAAGCGAGAGAGCACAGGAAGTTGAATGTTTCTAATATTAATATTCGGTAACATCATTAACGATTCCAGTCTGACAAATGCTATGGGCACCGTCTCTCTTGTTTGGACTAAATAACAACGACGACGCCGACGATGACTGTGATGGTGGCAGTAGTAGTAGTAGTAGTAGTAGTAGTAGTAGTAGTAGTAGTAGTAGTAGTAGTAGTAGGGGTGGTGGTGGTGGTGGTGCTGGTGGTGCTGGTGGTGCTGGTGGTGCTGGTGGTGGTGGTGGTGGTGGTAGTAGTAGTAGTAGTAGTAGTAGTAGTAGTAGTAGTAGTAGTAGTAGTAGTAGTAGTAGTAGTAGTAGTTACTGCTGCTGATGTTGTTGTTGTTGTTGTAGCAGGAGTATTTGATAAAATGAATTCATAGAAGTGAAACATTGAAAAATCCCAAAGGAAAAGTTGATTGGAAAGAATGAGAAAAGCGCTATGGATGATGTTTCGTATGGAAAAGAAAGAAAAAAATGATGTAATTCTGAAAGGTAAATAAATTAGATTCTGTCATCGAAGAAACGGTAAAGTCAATTCGTTTATTGGGAGATGCTTTTTAAATTATATTAATGGTGACTGCGATAAGAAAGTACAGGGAGGAGGAGGAGGAGGAGGAGGAGGAGGAGGAGGAGGAGGAGGAGGAGGAGGAGGAGGAGGAGGAGGAGGAGGAGGGGCGGAGGGGGGGGGGGGCGGAGGAGGGGCGGAGGAGGGGCGGAGGAGGGGCGGAGGAGGGGCGG
>NC_142942.1:44681939-44711939 GCF_046866305.1 Octopus bimaculoides
GTTTTTTTTTTTTTGTGTTTTTGTTTTTTTTTCATTGGTCCTTTCAATAATCGGTTTCATGAAATTACAATTGCGATTTAAAATCATATTATTATAAAAATCGAAGAAAACCTTAGATCAAAAATAAATATTCAGTGGTAAATAGTAATAAATTTAAATAGATATATCCGTTTAAAAATACATATACATTTTGTAATACATACACACACCAAACAACCTATATATACATATATACACTAAACATACAGCCGTTGGTACACGGCTACATACATACACAAACAAATATAGGCAAAACATAAATATATACATATGTATATATATGTATGCACGCTCGCACACGCATGCGCATAATACTTTCTGGTATATGCCTATAAAACTTAGTCTACTTTCCCTTTAATGTCTGTCATATTTAATTCTATTTTGTTACTGCACGTTGTCCTATGGACATTTACGGGTTGTTTTGAAAAAGTTTTGCTTTTAGATGGAGACACAAAGAAACAGCGAGAACGTATATATTTATTTTCTAAATACTAAACAATTCTTAGTTTATTATGAATGAAGATATTCCAATTTTAAGAATTTGAATGTTTCCGATGTATTTATTAACTGCCATGTATTTAATAATCAAACGCTGTATATTGTTGTTTTCTAGAAAAGTTACCTCCAGCCAACTGCGTTATGTAACTTCCTTCGCTTGTAGAATGTCTATTCTTTAATATTGTCTTTTTATGTTGGCAGCTTCAGTTTTGTAGCAAAACATTGTGTATTTAACCATGTACATTCTATTATTGTGAGTATGCAAGCGTGCAGAAACGGTTTATCTCGGGTATACATGCTTATAGAGTGCCTTTGCCGGGTCTGTAAGAGAAAGGTTCTGAAAAGTAATTCTGTTATTCTGTAATTCATATCTTTATTTCTATGCCTTCCCAAACTATTGATATACTTACAGTTAGCTTCCTCTTTCAGCTGATATGGAATTTTGCCGAAAACTCGAAGCAGCACAAGTGAGATTTGCTGTCATAATATCACCATGTACAGCAGTAGTAATATAGACACAAATAAAATTGTTATTGTTAAGCTAACCGGTAACAATAATATATATAACAATATGAATAAGGTGGCAGAATCGTTACTGCGCTCGACAAAATGCTTAGCGGCATTTCTTCCAGCTCTTTATGTTTTGAGTTCAAATTCTGCCGAGGTCAACTTTTCCTTTCATGTTCTCGTGATCAATAAAATGAAGTATCAGTCGAGTACTGAAGTCAATGTAATCAATTACCCAACTTCTGATTATTAATACTGTTATATTGTAAAAGTTGAGATCTGGAAGAACTGCTAAAAGTATGTGTTCCAGTTCTTTAGTTTCTGAGTTCAAATTCTGTCTAGGTCAAACTTATACTTCATCCCTCGAAAGTAGATAAAATGAAGTACCAGTAAAGTACTACAGTCTACAGTAATTATTCAAGCCATCTTCACAAAATTGTTGATTTTGTGCCTAAATTTAAAGTAATTGTTAAAACTTTCATAATTACAATCATTAACAGTGTTTGCATTCTCGGATGACGCCACCGCATTGTGTATCAGACACACAAGTAACAGGAGTGGTCGGTACTATTCTTGAAGAAGACCAGAAAATAACAGTATGATGAATTAACCGTGGTAATTGAATGGGTTTGAAACTAGGCGGCTGGAGAGGCAAAACCTTATGAAATGACGGCTTCTGTAGCTGATTGAGGGTCTGTTTGAGATGTTTTAGGCCTGGTTAAGACCAGACCACAAGGTAGGAAAAAGATAAGAAAACGTTGCAAGCAGATTAGCCCATTTCACTTAGAAATGGGTTGAGAGGAAACTGTCACTGGATGGGCGAAGGGAAGTCGGAACCATCTGTAAATGACTTCGATGGTGTATCATCACCTAAATATCTTGGATTGTTCCATGAAACGCCTGAACAAACTGGAACGCATATGGTTAAGGTCAGGCATCTGACAAGTAAATCTGTGATATTTAGCAGAATATTTGTTGTAGCCCACCTTTTATACCAAGACAAAACAATGTACATGATAACACTTCCAATCGGTTAAGATCAGAAGCTATGAAGAGCCAACTACTGCCTTTTACTGCATCAGGGCAGTTATTATAATTATTAAATGCGGCGAGGTGGAAGAATCGTTAGCGCGCTGGCCGAAATGCTTAGCGGCATTTCATCAGTCTTCACGTTCGCTGTTCCGCCGAGGTCGACTTTGCCTTTCATCCTTTTGGGGTCGATAAATTAAGTATCGGCTGCGTTCTGCGGTCGATCTAGTCGACTAGTCACTTCCCATAAATTTCATACCTTGTGACTTTAGTAGAAAGGATTATTATTCTTTTCTACTCTAGGCAGAAGTCTCGAAATTTTGGGGGAAGGAGCCAGTCGATTAGATCGACCTCGGTGAAATTTGAACTCAGAACGTAACGGCAGACGAAATACCGCTAAGCATTTCAGCCAGAGTGCTAACGTTTCTGCCAGCTCGCCGCCTTAGAAAGGATTATTATTTTTATCATTCAGGTGGCCGCAGTAGGGTAGCAAAATCAGTAGCACATTGTAGAAAAAGTATTGTGGTATTTACTTTTGGGTTTTAGAAGGGGTTTCATCCGTTGCGAGAAATGCTGCAATGAAAAGAATAATCTCGGATGTATATAGCTTAAAAAGTCAACCTGACCACTTTCTTTGGCACATTTTTGAAAGTTTTTTTTTTTTTCATGTTCTACAACCTTGCAGCCCCTCTTTTCAAATCTTTTTAATTCCCAGTCTTTTCGTTATTCCTTCTTGTTTAAATTATTGATACTGTCTAATTATGTTATTGTCACTTAAGTGAAACTTAATGTGATTATTTAAATGATAGAAACTTGATTGTTTTTAAGGGAAATTTAGAATTACATCTTAACATGTTTACGATATTTTGAGAGGAAACGTATATTGTGTTACTTCAATGGAGATATGAAATAACGTAACATAATCCCATTTACCGGTTGTTTGTTTATATTTCACTTTTCTTTCTTTTCCAAAACAGCTGATGTTTGTTTATGAATCCAATAATATTTTTCACTACAAAGATGTGTATCCTTCGCAATGAATGAACAGGTTTTTCTTTCTTTTTTTCTGTTATTACCAAAATATATACATCACTATCAAAGCTAAAAATTTAGTGGGAAATAATGTGAGGGACATGCACAAACACCAACTGCTTAGGAGAAAGAAACAAGAGAAATACAGAAATATGACAACCCGTGTGTGTATTTCCTAAATATTTAAAAACGCAGTTTCAGATCAAAATTATTGCAAAATATTTCAAAATTGAAAGACTTGCTCAACTAAATAAATGAAGTCTCAAATGTATAACAGCAGAAAAAAAAACTGCTGTATGTTTATAGCTGCAATTTTTACGGATTATTTAGAGATTTTACGTTACAAAATCAATCATTACTTAAAATATATGCGTAGTTTTAATGTTGTTGGTGGTGGTGGTGGTGATGGTGATGGTGATGGTGGGGGGGTCGGTGGTGGTGGTGTTTAGATTCGAGACAGCCCTGAATAAAATGAGATAGAATTGAAATATGCTATAACCTGATATTCAGTATCTCTTCTCCTTTGATATATTGCGTGTAGGGTAACATTAACAAGCACGTTCATTTTTTGTTATTTCTTTTTAAGAAGTTGTGTGACTGAATAATATTTAACTGCTATTTTTAGCAGATCAGGCGACCACGTAATACATACTGAAGAAGGATTACTGTCTTTCATAAATAATTAATTTTAGCAATTTTTGTCCATTTTTGTTCTGTTTGTTGCGAAGAAACATGCTTATGTTGTTTTTTTATTTCTAGAGAAATTGATTGAGCTTTACTTTATATATTGATTTTATTTGTTTGGTTTCATCCTCATCTTTCGTTGTTATATGTGAAACGGTCTGTATTATCAGATTTACTTTAATTTCAGATTCATCTGTGTCCAAGGAAAAAGTAGACATAAAGTTAACACGGTCGAGAATCAAAGGCTATGATTAAATCCCTTCTACATATTAATGTATGTGTGCGTGTGTGTGTGTGTGTGTGTGTGTGTGTGTGTGTGTGTGCATGTGTATGTGTGTGTGTGTGTGTGTGCACGCTTGTGTGCATGTGTGTGCGCGCGCACGCCTGTGTGTGTGTGTGTGTGTCTGTGTGTGTGTGTCTGTGTGTGTGTGTGTGTGTGTGTGGTCAAAGATTTAATAGCGGTATCAATATTTAAGAGCTATGCTAATTAGAGTTGAGTGCAACACACCTATTCTGTTGTAGCAGAGCACAGTATTGGTAGTAGGAAGTTATTCTCTGTGATAATAACGAGTTATGTTGTTGAGAGCAATATCGACAATAGGAACTTAGGTTCTGTAACAGTAACGCCCTGTGTTGTATGATAGTAGGGTGCAATATTCACAGCAAAGGACTACGTTCTGTGGCTGTGAAGAAGCTGTATTCTCTGACAGCAGAGAACAATATAGATATTGGAGAGAAATATCCTATAGCTATAGTCATTCACATTGCTATGATGTAGATGGTTGGCTTCTATCATGTAGTACTCGTTTCGCAGTACTTAGAGCACTTGCCAAGGTTTTATTGTAATATAGTTTGTCGACTTTATTTGAAGAGAAAGTTATTTAACTGGAATACTCCCAAATATTGAAGCCTTTGGGGGAAGTATAGAGATATATATAGACATGAAAACCACGCAGAGAAAGAGACAATTTATTATTGTAGGCAAGGCATACATTTATTGTACATTTAAACTGGGCAGAGCACTCTCGAAATTAAATAGAACAGTTTGTAGTTTGCAGGCAGATGTTGATTGAACAATACAGACAGAACATAATTATCTTTGAAGTACTGAGGTGACATAAAGGTAATTTCACAGTTCCTAGATTCATAAGAAAAAAAATGCCATTTCTTCGATATGAATAGAATATTTATCTCAAGATAATAGATATACAGGAAGAATAACAGCAAGATACCAAATGTAAATTCTCGTTCCATTCTGGGATTAAAATATATGTTCAAATTGCATTCCTTCTGAGCTCTAAATTACTTCACTTCGGTCGGTATAAATCAAAATATATATGTGTGAAACTATGGATAACACAACACTTGACGTTTTCTGAATTAATTTTAAAGCCATGCTATGACCAAGTCGTTAATGTGTCCACTTGTTAACTGCAAAGCCATGAGATCTTATATATCTACACGAGTGCAATGATATTAATTTGGTAAATTGAAAAGAATTGCTTTCTTACGAGTATAAGTGATTTTATCACGGCTTAGTAAACCAGACTGAGTTGTTAAAAGTTAGGCCTATTGATCATCAACGGATCGTAATCCAAAGGGCAGAATATAAATGATCAAACTATTTATCAAAGAACGCTAGTGACTTATCCGGTTACAACTTATATCTAAAAGTATTAATAAAACATCACATCGCAGTACAACTGTAGAGGCTGTAAAAGTTGCAGTAACACGAACACGATACTGCACACGCGTCAGTTTTTCGGAGAATAAACCTTTGTCATCATAACTGATGAGATTTTTTAAGATGGTGCATTCTAGAATATTTATATGTGTAACATTTGTATCGTCGATGATATCGGAATAGAACAAAAATGCAGCAGCACCTGAACATAGCTCTGGTCTTCCAACTCTTTCGTACAATGAAGAAAACTCTGATAGAGGTTGTTTTTTTTTTCTTGTAAATAATGTATAAAGTTTAGCCTTTAATTAGTGGATACGTCCTCTTTCTATTTTTAATACGATTCTAACATAAAAATTAAACAGCTTCTATCATACGCCACTTGACATCTGACTATTATATAAACATCTAGAAAATTCCGAAAAATATTGATTTCCCCCTCTTTTTTTCTCTACTCGGTCCATATGAGAATATTCAAATATTTAATTTGCATCACCAACCAAATCATGTTGTCACGAAAGAATGAATGGAGAAACTATAGAAGACAGGAAGAGAAATAAATTTAAAAATAAACATTAGGTGTATCGGAGAGAAAATCATATTTGAAAAAGAATTTTCCTGTTTTATTCTAAGGATTATTTTTCTTAAGACTAGAAAATCTGTGAGCTTTTGTTTATTCTACATTCTCCAGTTTGTTATTTTGGCATGTTGATTTCAGTTGAAAGATCCCTCTGAAAATGAAAACTATTTTAGATCGTGTTATCAATAAAATAACAAAAATGATAATAATAATAAATCAGTTTTATAGAACGGGCGAAGCGATTTCACCATAATGTTATAACTTGCTTTAAATATATTCAAATGAATTTAGTAGTTTTATTTTTTAATTGATTCATCGACGAAGAGCACTTGACATGAAATCGATATTGGAACCTTGTAAACATGAAGGTCTATATGTAACTTCAACAAGAATAATGAAGGAGATGAGAAACGGGGGAATTAACATGACATGAAAGCAAATATATTCGCTGCAAAATGCCAAAACCAAATATAAATAGTGAAATTATCTTAGCTTCAAATTTTCGAACAAAAATACGAAAACTTTCTGTTTCTTTTTTTTTTTTTTAGTGTTTACTTCTCATTTAACCTCAAACAAAATACAATATTTGTTTTAGTTTGTCTCATCAAGAGAAGTTGTCAAAGCTATGACATAGGATAGAAGGGAAGGATAGGACAAGATTATCATAACGTGAGGCGTAGTGCATTATTGGACCTGTGGTGTCTAGTACAAGTTCTAAGGGGTATTCGTTACCATAGAAACACCAAATGAGACAAAGGAAAGTCATTGATTATCGAGTGATTGTAATATATTGGCCGGGCATTTTTCTGCGAGCCACGATGCCTGTTCGGGACATCACTACCCTATTCCATTTGTGATCAATACCATAAGATATTTTTGAAGTCTCGTTGGCAGGAAATATATTCTTAAACAGAAATTTATGTTTCCCATTTGCGGTGATGGTGTAATACCGTCAGATATTACGAGTGAAAGGGTGAGGAGAGAAGGTTTTACAAGCATATTGTCCAAGTTAAATATGTTTTTACGTTAAATTTAATTAATAATTTTTGGTGCTGTAAATACATGACACTAGGTAGTCGTTGCCCCTTTGGTCGATGTTTTCGCCATCATAGTATATAAATGCTGGTTAGTCGGCAGATTTATGAGTGAACTGACACTGATGGTAAAACTTAAAAATTTTAATATAAACCTCAGGAATAATTGTTATTCTGTTATGCCATTTCTTCATTCGTCAGCTCTGTTGAATAAATGACTAATGGGATTTTCACACGTCTCTTTGAAATTCCACATTCTAATTGGCACAAAGTGATTAGACGTCAGTTATAAAGTATTCTCTCAAGAGATTATGTAGTCTACTTTAACAGCTTTGGTTTTTAAGTGTTGAAACAGAAATTGCCTTTCCATATCATATCTCTAAAATCTGAAGACCTCCTCTACAGTTCAATGTGTTCCTATTGCGATCCTTATTGTTTCCTAAAGCAAGTCCCTTTATTATGTTATTCTCAACCAAATCCAAATAACTTGACGTTTTTATCTGCCAGTAAATCATAATTTCAATTGTTGATATGCCAATACTTAATATTCAAGTTAAAAACATATGTACATGTGTGTGTGTTTTACGTGTGTGTACGCACGCGTATGTTTGTGGGGGTGGCGTGTGTTGTTTAACGTAAAGCTTTATGTGTACATTAGACTCGCTCTTCAAAAAAGAATATATCAACATTGTTAAACCAAAACTTTGGCGTTGTGTCCACTAAAAATGATCAAACTTGAGCAGATTCAAGTTTGATTAAATCCGCCTCACAGAAACGTTATTCGTTTCCAAACCGCAAAGTAAATATTGGCTCTGAACTAAACTGGAATGCACAATTCTCATATCAGTGCAAGTGCTGGTGACATGAAGGAATTAAATAGTCGTTTCTAATCCAGGTCAGCATTTTGGAGGAGTGGAGCTTAGCTGGCTACATCGATCCAAGTACTTAACCAAGTAACTAGTACTTCATTTCATCGATTCTAAAGAGAGCAAAAGTGAGGCTGACCTCAGCAAGACATGAGTTTCGAAAATAAAAAGCAAAAACAAATATTACGACCCCGTCTAATTGGTTTGAAGTTTTAATACACGCTCGTCAAAAATCGATCATTGATTATTTCAATTTATTTACGTTGACTTTCTGTATAGCATATTTATGATTACTAATATCTCTCTCTCTCTCTCTCTCTCTCTCTCTCTCTCTATCTATCTATCTATCTATCTATCTATCTATCTTCTTCCATCTGTCTGTTCAGCAGAATCTGTCTTCTGATACGTGTTTAAAATAATTTTCGAAGATTCAGAATCAATCGCTTTTCTTGTCGAAAGAAATTTGTCGTTTAACCATCATTACTATCTTTTCACAGTGACAAACAAAGATTGTGTTGTTTTTTTTCAGACTCAAACATTCAATCATTCTTAATTGCTATCAAATGAAACTACATATAAGACGGTTTAAACGTCTATGTATGCAGATGGATTGCTAATTTAATATGAAATTTCAGAATTTTTCATAAAATCAGAAATTGACTGATTGGATTTTAAAATAGTAATATAAATTTCAATAACCATCGGCATATTCTTCTAATTGGCTTGGTTTATTAATTTATCGTTCTTTTTTTTTCTTTTGTAATATGAGGAGAATAAAAAACAATTATACTGGCGTGAATAAAATGTTCCCCCTGTACATTTTTATTAATATTATGGATTTTAAACTCGACAGTTTATTATTCTGTCTCATGTTCTGCACAAAAAAAATATAGAAATTAAATATTATATTTAAAATGTTGTAGAATAGATTATTGTCAGAAAAATATGGAAAGGAAGCATTCATATTTTGCTACTTCTCTAAGAGAATGGCTGCTGCTTAAACAAAACATGGAAGAATAAAATATTTCCTAAAACTTTGCCAACCTCATGACCACACACAATATATAGGAAGCAAAATATAATTTGGAACACAAGCAATTTGAAAAATATTTCTGTAATAAATATAAATATCTCTGCAATTTTTCTAGATATTCTTATTGTAGTATATTTATATATTTCAGTTAGATAATAGTTATCCCTGTGAAAATGATTAATAACTCTCCTTCTTCGAAAAAGCTGATGAAGAATTCAGATCTTTCTTCGAAATTTTATATATTTTCAGACTCAACTCACCCTTGATGAGAGTTTGGCAAAAATTGATGAAGATTTCATAAGTTTCTTTTAACTTATATAACTTATATATTTCATTTAAGGCGGCGAGCTGTCAGAATCGCTAGCACAGCAAGCGAAATACTTAGCGGTGTTTTGTCTGCCGCCACGTTCTGAATTCAAATTCCGCTGAGGTCAACTTTGCCTTTCATCCCTTCAGGGGCGATTAAATAAGTACCAGTTACGTATTGTGATCGATGTAATCGACTTGATCCCTTCCCGCAAAATTTGAGGCTTTGTGCTTCCAGTAGAAAGGGTAATTTATATGTTTCATGTCCACGTTGGTCCAAATATACTGCTATTGACCAATGCATGATTTAGAAGAGTGCCCTCTGCTATTAGTTCGTTTCCATTCTCTCCATGTAATAATTTGTACCTAAAGCTATCCATGCCTATCCCTACTGATCGTCAGAGGTGACAGATGGAAAATGGTTTCCACCAAAGATTTATTGGCAAATATTAGAGAGTCTACACTCTCGCTCATAATGCTTAATTGTTGTGTTAATTTCTAATTAACACACAAGGATATCAAGTTTGATGACAAGGATGCTAATCGAGTAGATCAACCCCAGTACTTGACTGGTACCTCGGTTTCATATCAACGCAGACCGTAAAGTGCTGGAAGTAATACCGTAAAGCATTTTGTCCGGCATTCTCACCTTTCTGCCAATCCACGAATTGTGCATAATATAATGTGTAACATTGTGTCTATGTATGTGTGTGTGTCTTCTTATGTATGTGTGTATGTATCTATGCATGTATTTATATTTGCATGTGTGTATATATGTATATGTGGTAGTATGTATGGATATATGTATTTGTGGTAGTATGTATGCATGTTTGTAAATATACATGTATTTATACACTTATATTTTTGCCTATGCATGTATATATGTGTGAATGTAAGTAAGCATGATCATATACCTGCGTGGATATTTCCAGGCTTACCTTCCTTATTTTAAGATTCTCCTTGACAACGTGCTTTCAAACGACAACTCTAAACAAGTATGACATGTCACGTTCTTATTGGGCAATGGACAGTTCACACCAGTGTGATTACAGTAACCAATGGTTAGTGTTGTTGATGTTAAACCATAGGTCTATCCTGTTGAAACAGACCTATGATTAGGATCATTCCAACGGAATGAAGCCCGTATATATTATCAGATGTAGGGTACCAATTTTTGAGTCTGTACAATTTGAGGGAGATCTTTACTCCTATTTCTGACAGGTCGAGGAAACACACAGAATTTGTGGTTGTCGTCTGGTAGCTAGTCAAGCGTTCGTCTATTTCTGGTTCTTTGTTACTGCTACAAACAAACATCCTGTCTATCATAGTACCATCTTATTTATAGATAGAAGCAGTGATATCTACTCATATGTACTTAAAGGTACTTTACAATTTTGAGAATGTTAAGTAGAGTTCTAGTTACATTGAACCTCTCTCCAATATGTAATAATTTTCCAGCACTACTGAGGCGGAATTTGACAAGTTTCTGCTAAACACCCTTTAAACGCCATTCTTCTTCAATATTCTCAATATTCTAGGACAATGATGTTCCATACATTTTTTCAATTGCTTTTTCTGTATTATGTTTGACACTGTACAGAGTCAAATGTTACAGATAGATTTTGATTTAAAGCGGCATCCTTTAATTCAATAAAACTGTGTGTCGTGCTCATCCCTTGGCAGATCATTCACTCGATATTCTATCCTATTTTTTTTTTAAGCATTTGTCATTTAACAGGCACGATCATGATAGATCTTATCAAATTATAAAACCCGAAGATAACCCAACCAAAAATATCTGATTCAAAAAAATGTAACATTGTTTCTCTTCTCTTCTCGTATATCTGATATATATATATATATATATATATATATATATATATATATATATATATATACAGATATAGGGCAGGGAATCGTCAATTAGTAATAAAATTAATAATTAACAATTTTGCCAAGTAGTTCAGTATGAAAAAACCTTTATCGGTAAAACCATTTATAATCATAAATATACAGGGATTAGCTTGAGTTGCTTCTCCAACATACTGAAAATTTAGAAATAGCAGTCAAAGAACTACTGATTCCAAACTACAAATTTTTTAACTAAAGGCAGGTTTGTTTTTGCTTTTGTCTTCTGTTTTTTGTTCTGTGTGCGCCATAACTATCGCCATCCGTTAGAGAAAAAATTTGTAGTTTGGAATCAGTAGTTCTTTGACTGCTATTTCTAAATTTTCAGTATGTTGGAGAAGCAACTCAAGCTAATCCCTGTATATTTATGATTATGAGTATATATATATATATATATATATATATATATATATATATATATATATATATATATATATATATATATATATATATATATATGAGAGAGAGGGAGAGAGTGTGTGTGTGTGTGTGTATGTGTGCGTGTGTGGGGGGGGGGGGTGTACAGAAACGGAATATTGACAAAAAAGTCGTCAGAATTTTGGATAAAAATCTTTTTATTTCTTCATTATAATTAGTGCTTTCCTTCGTTTCTCGAACTTGTCAAATAAAATTTTGTGAATGTACAAACAGCTTGTTCATTTATATACAACAGATGTTGGTGTGGGGTGTTGTTTAGAAGAAGAGAACATTGTTTTTTGTTTTTTAGCGTGAGGTTCCATGAGATAGATAGATAGATAGATAGATAGATAGATAGATAGATAGATAGATAGATAGATAGATAAGCTGATAGATATTATAGTACCTGTGCTATCCGTATTTTATTTGTCTTTCTTCCCATATATTCATCCATCTAGGGTACTTGTTATGGGTTGGTGGTTGTCTGTATGTTATCTGTCTTTCATGTCTTTTTTTCTTTGTATTTATCCATCTATGGTGCTTGAAATTATGGGCTGATGGTTGTCTATATATTTCATGTGTTGGCTATTTGCAGTGTTATGCATTGTAGAATATAGGTTTCTAGTTTGTACTTGAAGTGATACGGAAGTCATTTCCACGTATGTTCTTGAGTAATTAGAGGTTCGATACCTTAGTCCGGTTCCTCTGGGGTTGGTGTCTATGATTGTTTTCGATTTCCTCGTATTTTTTTTTTGTGGTTTCGTTTTCATAATGGTTTTTTTTCTCCATAGACTTTTTCATAGTTAGTGAACCACTCTTGTTTTTCCCGCTTTGTCTTCTTTCCATAGTTTTTGCAGTATTTTATGACATTGGTTGTCACTTCGCTCAGCGATTTCAGCAAGCACAACTACGTCATATTTTTTTTTTACTTTCTCGTCGTGTCATATTTTTCGCGATTGCAAAAGAGCGATTTCTCCTTCTTCTCAGCATAAAGCTAAATACGCACGCATTGTCTTCTCTTCCAGTGATTCACTTCCCATTTCTTTAATAAGAAATTTTCTGGGCAGGATTGGGTTTTCTTTGCTTCGCCAAATCCTCGTAGGTGTTGGCTATAATATTGTTGCATCGAATGCTTTTCCAATATGCATGTTTCCGTTGATACGTAAGTGTATGAAGAATCGCGGCACTCCGTCGGTTACGACGAGGGCTCCAGTTGATACGATCAAGGTATATATATGTGTAGCATTGCGATGTTCTAGCCTTGCCACATCCAATTCTTTTAATGCTACTACTACTTTTATTTTGCCTTTATTATTATTGCTGCCGTTGTTGTGGTTACTTTTGATAATGTTTTTGCTGTTGCTTCCCTTATTACTATTGTTGTTTGTCGAACTTGCGACTCTCGATTGCTGCTGTATTAGTTGAACTTTGAACTGTGAGCATTACGATTTTTCTCCTCCCCTTCCGTGAGTAGAAAGCAGCTGTTGCTAGCATGGCTGTTGTTTATGTCGCGTTTGTGAACATTGCTTTTGCTCCGTCATGAAGTTGGAAGCAGTATGAGGTTTTCCTGCTATCTCATCATTGAAACCGTTAGTGGGCATTAACGACGCCATAATTCTAACGAGGAAAACAAACACGAATTAAAACAAATGAATATTAAAACAAAATTTTGGCTCTTTAGGGCACAATTTCACAATACTTCTCTTCACTCAGTGAAGCGGAGTTATCTTATTTCACGATTCAATAAAAAAGTTTTGAATATTAAACAAATTATTTCAACAAAATTTAACAAAATTTCGGGAGGCAACACTAGTGTCAGACACTAATAATAATAATAATAATAATAATAATAATAATAACAATGATAATAATAATCCAGTCTACTATAATAATATTAATAATAATCTAAATTACACACAAAAGTGAAATGCAAATATATTTGCACATGACACTCACTAAACACATGTATCGTCATATTTAATCAAATATATACGTATATATATATATATATATATATATATATATATATATATATATATATATATATGTGTGTGTGTGTGTGTGTGTGTGTGTGTGTGTGTGTATAGGCGTGGCTGTGTGGTAGGAAGCTTGCTTCTCAAAAACATGGTTCCGGGTTCAGTCCCAATGCGTGGAACCTTAGTCATGTGTCTTTTACTATAACTTCGGGCTTACAAAGGTGTTGTACGTGGATTTGGAAGGTGAAAACTTGTATGTATGTTTATATATATACGTATGTATATATGGATGGATTCATTCTTGTATTTGTTTCAGTCATTCGATGGCAGCCGTATATATTTGTGTCTTTGTGTCTGCGTTTGTCCTGCATCACATGTGTGTGTGTGTGTGTGCGTATACATATGCATAGTCAGGAAGAATGAGAGATGGATAGATGGATGGATAGATAGACAGACAGACAGATAGAGAAGCACTCCACAGACACGTGTACCCATAACATAGTTCTCGGGGAGATTCAGCTTGACACAGAGTGTGACAAGGCTGGCGTTTCGAAATACAGGTACAACAGAAACAGGAAGAAAGAGTGAGAAAAAGTTGCGGTGAAAGAGTACAGCAGGGTTCGCCACCACCCTCTGCGGGAGCCTTGTGGCGCTTTGAGTGCTGCCCTAACCACTGAGCCATTGCGCCTCCACGATAGATAGAAAAATACGCATGTATGCCTGTGATTCTTTACATGTGGTTGTATATATTTTCCATTTAATAAACTTATTTTTAAATGAATATTCTGTACATCGTTTTTGCTTTTGTAAACATTTCTTTATGGCAAGTAAAGAAATTCAAATTTTTTCCTCAATCAGTTCATGTGTCTCTGCCTACAGACATGCATATATGTTTCTCTGCACACGTATAGATATTGTATGAATAATTCATAAGCCAATATATCATTCACTTTAAATTACATAGGAAAGATCATCTAAACTTGAAATTAATAAGGAAATTTTGCATTTCTCTCTAGAATCTGATATTACTGTTCAGTATATTAAATAATATTTCTCTAGAAATATTTATTAGAAATAATATAACATTGTTATTGCTGGTATAAAAAAAAGAGGTGGTTCTTTAATATTACGAGCAATTAAATCATTCTTGGCACATTTTACTACAATAGGCAGGTGCATGATCCCCATCTTTCTAGAAGTAACAGTTGCACATACTGTCCGTCTGAAAAAGAATGGAAGACCGCATTTGATAATGTAATCGAGGATACACTTACTGGACTGTTTTGATTATAGCTCTTAAAAAAAAAGAACTGACCTTTTATATAACAATATAGCTCTAATTATCATGATCAATTTACCCACTGTCCATGCACCACACGCCAATATTTATCATTATTATTATTGAGAGAGCAGCACATGTCATCAATGTTACACTGGAGTAGAAATAAAAGAAGCCCAATATACTCACCATGACTACCCGTCTAATAAGGGTACACCACACACATGCATCACAACTATATGTGATGCTTGTGCGTATCACCATGTATCAAATAAACAGCGCATGTCCTTGCAGATGGGACCCAATTAGAATTTTCTTCAGGTACAAAAGATGGGCTACAGCAAATATTCTGCTCAATACCACAGTTTTGCTTGTCAGATTGCTTGACCTTAACCAGTTCAGCATGTCCCGTAGTGGATGACGATATGTGCATCTCTGATCAAAAGCAGAAGTAGTGGTGGAGCTTCATAGTCAGGAGTTGCGAGGAATTCTTTAGAGCTTGAATACTTCGCCTCAGGAAACATGGGCGTTTCGTTCAACATTCTTAAACAATTCTGGGGTAAAATATACGAATCCAAGTATACCCATCAGGACTAGAAAATATTTCAGTCCCTAACAGGTTCAAGTGCATCCTACAATTTGAGTATTGTTTCCGCATTTAGGACAATCCTACTGCTACTCTCATTGACAACCTAGGACACTTCCAGAGAAAAGTCACTCGACTCACGGGGCATTCTATCACTAAAAGTCACACTCCAGTCTCCTGCCTCAGTTGCGCTGCCTTCTCACTGCCATTTCCATCATTATAACAACGACCTGCGTTCCAACGGAGCACGCTAATCTCGAAACCTCATCATTCAGGCAGCCCCGACCAAATTACCTTACCACTTCTCATCATTTTGTTGCATACACCACCACTCCCCACCCCTTACTAACCACTACACCCAGTCTATTCTCCCCGAACATCGGCCCTTTGCGATTTTCTCTTTGCTTATATCTTTCCTTCAGATATTGATCTGCAACAGTATAAAAGGAGAGTGAACGGCATCAAAATCCCAAACCATGGATGGCCTGCAAATGTCATAGACACTGACCCTTCCTCCAGACCCAGTATTAAGCAAAAAATATATCTGTCAAGTCACAACCTGTCTAAACAATAAAAGGGAAGTACAGCACCACATATACACACACGCCAACGCACGTACTTGTGCGTATGTGTATATATGTGTGTGCCTTGTATAACGTAGGTGATATGGTGGACAATGCTATCTCATTTATAACACACATCTAGTGGTTTAGCAATGTTATTGTAACTAACAGAAACAATATATGATTATACGATATAAGTACAAGGCAACGATGAAGTCTTTACGTTATCGGGCCATCTGATTGAGACTTTCCTGCAATTCTATTCCCTTCACGGAAATAGTGTAAACATAGGCGTAGCTGTGTGATTAGAATCTTGCTTTTCAAACTCATTGTTCCGGATTCAGCCCCACTGCATTGCACCTTAGGCGAGTGTCTTCTACTATAGCCTCGGGCAGACCAAAGCCTTGTGGGTGGATTTAGTACACGGAAAGGGAAAAAAGCCCATCGTTTGTGTGGGGGGGGGGCGTGTGCGTGCGTGTGTGTGTCTTTGTGTCTGTGTTTGTTCGACAACTGGTATTGGTTTGTTTACGAGACGTAAACAAACCCATACAATCGTTTTTATGCTGTTTGGCATAAAAGAGCGATAGACCAGACTTCAAAAAAATAATAATGGGGTCTATTCGTTCGAGTAAAATTTCTTCAAGACAGTGCCTCAGCATGGCCACAATCTAGCAACTGAAACAAGTGAAAGATGAAAGAGAAAGAATGTTTCTAACGTGACTAACAGCTTTCAGTCAACTCCAAATTCTTGTTATAACTTGTTTCATTTTGGCGGTTAGCATAAGTGTATATATACGTATTGACATGACTTTGAGTTCGTAAAGAAAAAAATTTCTTTACGTTGAAGTAACTTCTCTTAAAAACTGTTCCATTTTAATATCCAAAGTTACTGAGGTTGGACAGAAAGGATTTGCTGAGCAAATACATTACATATTTAATACGTTTTTGGAATTTATCATCTCGGGACTTGAGTTGATATATCGCTCATAAAGTAACTAACCTCATTTTACTTTCACTTTATATTATAGTACAGATGCAGCATGCTGTTTATGCACAATGACAATCAATCTTCTGCGTCTCTTCTTCCGCATGCATTACTATTCATATCGTTTTGTAATATATCATTTAAGATCAGAACCCGTTAGCATTTTTCTAGTAGGGAATGTGTTTCTTTTCATTCATGTCCAACATTAATGTGATTGTCACGACATTTGTATGGAACAGCGAAGTTAGTTTTATACAACCAATTACCAAATGCAACAATCAGAGATATAAAACATCTCTAATCTAACTGAACAACGAAAAGGGAAACACAAAGGGTTTACATTTACTGTCAGTTCGCTGGAAACAATATCTGTTATGACAGAAAGCAGAAGCAGTGTTTGAAGATTCGCAATCATAGATATCTCGGAATTTTAAAGTAAGTTTTAGTGCTTTTTATATGAAATATAATTACAGAAGAGATGAAGTTGCCTCTTGAAACATGCTTATATAAATGCATGCACGCACGAACAGATACATATACAGTCATACATATACGTATGGCGTGGCTTTGTGGTAAGAAGCGTGCAAACCACATTGTTAAGTGTCCCTTGCTATAGCCTCAAGTCAACCAAAGACTTGTGAGCAGATTTAGTAGACGGAAACTGAAAGAACCTCGTCGTATATATACATGTGTGCGTGTGTGCTTGTGTATCTTTGTGTACGTGTTTCTCAAACTCCTGCCACTGCTTGACGACCAGTGTTGGTTTGTTTAACTATCCGTAACTTAAGAGTTCGGCAAAAGACCGATAGAATAGTACCAGGATTTAAAAATAGGTCCTCGGGTCGATTCATTCGATTAAAACCCTTCTGAAAACATTTTTTATATATAAGTTTAGAAAGATATATAATAAATGCCCAAACAAAAAGAAAACAGACGCAGAAAGTCACCAAAACCTCCTCAGTTATCAGCCAAATGCAATTTCACTCATTGTACACACACACACACACACACACACACACACACACACACACACACACATACATACATACATATATGTATGTATATACAAACACACTTAGATTTTCATGTATATTTATGAATATATGTATGTGTGTGTAGATAGATAGATAGATAGACAGACAGACAGACAGACAGACAGACAGACACACACACACACACACACACAGATAGATAGATAGATAGATAGATAGATAGATAGATAGATAGATAGATAGATAGATAGATAGATAGATAGATAGATAGATAGATAGATAGATCATACTTGAGATTGAGATTATATGTATAACCGCAGATGCTAGCGCAAACTTATTCAATTCTAACTTATAGTTTCTGTATAAATCTCTCATCCATTGTATGAATAATAGATGAGACCTGGGTGTGACATTTTGCTTTTTTAATGGAAAATTACTGGCTAATATGCCAACTTGAAACCAGTGGTGTTGGTATTTAAAATAAATTACTTTATAATATGACAAAGTGTATACGCATATGCATGATGCACATAATTGTATAATATATACGTTGTATATATTATATATATAATTGCATATATATACGTACACACACACACACAAACATATATATATATATAATATATGTATGTATATATATATATATATATATATATATATATATATATATATATATATATATATATATATATATATATATATATTGTTTAAAAGAGTTCCAACACTGTCTGTTTTTTATGTTTTATTTATATTCCTGCAGAACCAATGTGGGGTATAGAATATGGAATATACAATATATAATATAAAATAAAATAAAATAAAAATGGATGGCACCATGAAATAAAGTATTGAATGTAGATGAAATATTGAGTGTTCAATATAAAGGATCAAATATATAAATATAAATATAAATATATAGAGGCGACTCGAGTTTCAGGGCTATTTCCCTTCGTCATGGCCGGTACGACAGACTTTAACAGACTGTAATAAGTTGGCTGGTTTTCTGTCTTTTATACCAATTCCTTTGGACAGCAGCAGTAGGTGTTTGGCTATTTTTAGAATTGATGTCAAATCTATTTTTAGAAATGATGATATTTTAATTTATTGTTTTTGTGTTTGGGTTGTAGGGATAAGATTTTTAAACCCCAGTAGGTGTTTGGCTGTTCTTAGAAATGATGCCAAATCTATTTATAGAAATGATGATATCTGAGAGATTTTTTGTGTTTTGGTTCTAGGGATAAGATTTTTAAACCCCAAGTAAGATAAATTTAATCATCGTTTGTTAAGAGTGGGTTTGAATTTCTTAATAAAGTCCTTTTCTTTGCATTTCCTTTCAATTTCATTCCGGTTGTAAAGTTTATGGAATGGAAATATAATAAAAGTTTGATGACCACATGTTGCCAGATGGTTACTCAGTGGTATTTGGCAGACTTCTGGGTTTTTAATCTGTTGTCGATGTACCCGTGAGCGTTCCGATAGTGCATATATATATATATATATATATATATATATATATATATATATATATATATATATATATATATATATATATATATATATATATATATATATATATATATATATATATATATATATATATATATATATATATATATATATATATATATATATATATATATATATATATATATAGGTGTAGTATTGACTGTGTGGTAAGAACATTGCTTCCCAACTACGTGGTTGCGGGTTCAGTCCCACTGCGTGGTACCTTGGGCAAGTGTCTTCTACTATAGCCTCTGATCGACCAAAGCCTTGTGAGTGGATTTGGTAGACAGAACCTGAAAGAAACACGTCGTATATATGTATATGTATATATTTGTGTTTGCGTCTGTTTGTCCCCCTACCATCCCTTGACGATCGATGTTGGCATGCTTACATCCTCGTAACTTAGAGGTTCGGCACTGATAGAATAAGTACTAGGCTTACAAAGAATAAGCGCTGGGGTTGATTCGTTCGACTAAAGGCGCTGCTGGAGCATGGCTGCAGTCAAATGACTGAAACTATAGTAAAAGAATAAAAGAATGTGTGGGGGGGGTGTATTTATACGCAAACATATAAATTTGAATAAACTTACATTTTGCCGAAACATTTTCAGGCCACATTTAAATTAATCGTAACACTTTCGTGTAGTATGTTGCCATACATCGTGGAATTTCATACCTAGCCCGAGGAGGGAGATATTTTTCCCAAAATATTCCTGGTGGTTCATCTTTTATATATTTTATTCTATTTGTTTCAGTTATTATTAGACTGCGGCCATAAATCATGCCCAGTACCTTTTTTTCTTTTTTTAAACCTGATATTTATGCAATTGGCCTATTTTATCGACTGCTAGGCTGCTGGGACATAAACACACCAGAATCGATATTCCAGCGGTGCTGGAGAACAAACACACACACAGACACACACACACACGCACAAAAACACTCACATTACATATATATATATACATATATATATATATATATATATATATATATATATATATATATATATATATATATAAAGAGAGAAATCGAACTTGTTTCACTTTCTATCGACCAAATCCATTCACAAGTCTTTGATTCGCCTGAGACTATAGTAGAAAACACTTATCCAAGATGCCACGCAGGGGAACTGAATCTGCACCCGTGTAGTTGAAAAGCAAACTTCTTACCACACAGCCACGTCTGCGACTATATGTCTATATTTATCTACTGCTTTTTCATGCCGACCGAAAGCTTTATGATTTTGACATATGTTTGTGCTTGGGTTTTTCTTTGAGTTTCTCTTTCTCTCTCTCTCCCTCTCTCCCGACGTATGTACAATCGAGAGGTTCAAAATACTTCTCAGAGCCCAGAGATATGAGTTGTTTATGCATACTACAGCTGGCATTTCACATCACGTGATTTGAAAATCTGAATGAATGTGAATAACTAGATATCAACTGCAATAACCATTCTCCCCAGACACATACACACAGAGATGAACCCACCCCCAGGCACACACACACATATATGTATGTATGTATATACATATATATATATATATTCCGCAGCAGAGTTTTTCCAGCTACAGCGGTGCGGGTTCAGTCTCACTGCGTAGCACCTTGAGCAAGTACCTTCCACTATAGACTAAATCCTTTTGAGTGGATTTGGTAGACAGAAACGGAAAAAGATTGTCATATATATATATATATATATATATATATATATATATATATATATATATATAATAACAAAGACGAAAGCTAACGAGATCCTAAAGACTTAATAATAGTTATGTATGTGTTTTTTCGTGTTTTGTTCGAAAGGTAACCACTCCTGAAGAAGTGCCAAATGTCTAAACCCAATGGACCAGTCACTGGATAAGTTTGGCACAGAAATGTTAACATAGAGTGGTGAATAAATCGATATATCGAATTTGAAGTCTCTGTCTCTTTTGAATATGAAAATTTAAAAGTTTAAAAACCTTATAATATAAATATAAACTGTGAGAACGACCCTTAAGGAATCTAGTTAATGATCTCCTAAGGTAAGTTCTTATGCTATATTGGTAACGGTTGCTACATCCTCTGGAAAAATTATTATATATATATATATATATATATATATATATATATATATATATATATATATAAAAGAGAGAGAGAGAGAGAGAGGCTTGTGTGTTCTTGTGTGTGTCTTTGTGTTTGTTTCTGTCCCGTAGTGGAACACTTCGGCAAAAAAAGAGACCGATAAAGTAAGTATAAGGCTTGAGACAAATGTATTGGTGTCGATTTGTTCGACTAAAACCCTTCAAGGCGGTGCCCCAGTATGGCCGCTGTCTAATGACTGAAACAAGGAAAAAGAATGAAATTATAAAGAAATGAAAGAGTCTGCTGCAGCGCATCACATTTCGCCCACACATAAACCCCACAATCTTTGGGGTTTTTTTGCTTTTCAACATTCAACGCACGTTTCTATATTTAGTAGGCTGTTACGTTTATTTCGATTTTTATTTTGGTACTCTTCGGTTTCATAAATTTTTCATGGAATCTCATCACTCATCCCTGTTTCTATCGTTTCTTCTGTTTCTTTGTTTTTTTTTTTTTTTTTTTCGCTCTTTCCTTTTCTGATGTTTTGCATGCAAGTTTTAATCGTGTTTCGTTTTTCTGCCATATCTTCTTTTGTTATATGATTCTAGTGTTAATTCCTTATTGTGTAAATGTTCATACTTGTTTCGTATTTCCACATTATATGCTGTTTGTATTCTGTCAATTTTAACAAGTTTAAATTTAATTGTCCTCGTCTTTTATCCATTTTCATTTTCTTAAATTTGATTTGTAACTTAATTATCAACGGACTTATTGTCTCAATTGATATCTGCTTCTCAGTCTGTTTTCGCAATACTGCGCAGGCTTTTCTATTTCTTATTTTCCAAGCCCATTATTCAGAAATTTAATATTCATTATCCTTTATTTATTCACTATCCTTTATCTATTTATTTATTTATGTATTTATTTATTATTGCTTTCTTTCATTCGTATTTTCAATATTCTCATCTGACAAGTTGTATTATTTGTTCGAATATACATGGTTTTCCCTCTTTCTCTTTGTCCTATTCTTTCTAACATTCTTCATTATTCGTTCAATTTAATCTCTTTTGCTTTTCTGCTCCCAACTACTTAATTCGTACAAAGAGCAATCATTTCTCTTCACATGCAAATAGCAATACGGCTCTAGGTATCTCACCTACAATTTCTAGGGAATCTTTAAATCCCTAAAAAGTAACCAAAATTAATTCACCTGAATCCAAATATTCAGCGTTCTTTGAGATGTTGTGGCAATGTCCTTAGTGCAAAATTAAGTCATTGATTTCAGCCTTTTTAAATCTTCGCAAATCTGAAGATGTAAATATCCAAGTTAACCCTTTGTGTAAAATAACAGAACGATGAATTTACGGTTTGATCAATGTATAAATCTACCTTGTTGCATCATGAACAGTATATATAACGGTTATTTTAGACATTCGTAATTCATAATCAAATAACAAATTAATTTCCAACTGTATATATCTTTTACTTTTTTACTCTTTTACTTGTTTCAGTCATTTGACTGCGGCCTTCCTGGAGTACCACCTTGAGTCGAGCAAATCGACGCCCAGGACTTATTCTTTGGAAGCCTAGTAGTTATTCTATCGTTTTATTTTGCCGAACCGCTAAGTTACGGGGACGTAAACACACCAGCATCGGTTGTCAAGCGATGTTGAGGGAACAAACACAGACGCACAAACATATACACACACATGCATATATATATATATATATATATATATATATATATATATATACATATACATATATACGACTAGTTTCTTTCAGTTTTCGTCTACCAAATTCACTCACAAGACTTTGGTCGGCCCGAGGCTATAGTAGAAGACACTTGCTCAAGGTGCCACGCAGTGGGACTGAACACGGAACCATGTGGTTGGTAAGCAAGCTACTTACCACACAGCCACTCCTGCGCCTACACATATTTAATATATAGCACTGAAAAACTAAAGGAGTTCTTACCTTAGCCTCCTATTGCTGGTTAACAGTCGAATGTCTCCATTTATATCTAAAACTTTACCGGTATCTTCGATGAATTTTCCTAAAACAGCTTCAAACAAATGCAACGGATTTTCGAATGTAATTTTATTTCCGTTATATCTCTTGCCACCAATCCCCTCCTTTTTCATGTTATTCCCATTATTAAGCTTTAAAATTTCCGCCTCTCTACAAATATCCAGCGATTGCCGCTTTTGTTTCTTTTATCGATTATTCCTCTTGCCTCATCCCACTAACAACTGTTTCCTTCAATCATTCTTTTTAACTAAAATAACTGAGTTTTGCATCTTTGAAGAACTATTCTCACTGTGAAACGTATTAGCATCGTATAAGATATCACTCTTAATACAATATACGCGCATTACTCAAATTAAATGCAACATGGTTGTATTGTGAACTTTCCTCTGCAGTAGATCCTCACACAATGTGACGATCTGCTAAAGGGCGAAACTTCGAAGTCTGACTCAAATTCCATTTCGTGTGCATAAAATGCCCTAACAATAATTCCTTTGTTTATTTCTGTAACTCGAAGTGTTATTAAGACTTTTATGAACAAACTCTAAGAGTTAAGAAAAAATAAATAGCTACGCTCTACATTCCACATATAACGACTCCTTTCTGTTAATTCTGCACTTCCTATTCATATGATTAGCTATATCTATATACCTATGTATGTATGTATGTATGTATATCTATATACCTATATATATATATATATATATATATATATATATATATATATATATTTGTGGAGGCACAATGGCGGTTGGAGGATCGCAGTTTCGATTCCCAGACCGGGCGTTGTGTGTGTTTATTGAGTGAAAACATCTAAAGCTCCACGAGGCTCCGGCAGGAGGTGGTGGCGACCCCTGTTGTACTCTTTCGCCCCAACTTTCTCTCACTCTTTCTTCCTGTTTCTTGAGTAACGCTGCGATGTACTGTACTGGCGTCCTGTCCAGCTGGGGGGAACACATACGCCATAGAAACCGGGAAACCGGGCCCATGAGCCTGGCTAGGCTTTGAAAGGGCGAAAAGAAAGATATATATTGTACAAGGGTTTTAGATAGATAGATAGAGAGAGAGCGAGGGAGAGAAAGAAAGACAGACGGACAGAGAGGTATCTTTTCCATCTTATATACTTTTATATTTCACAGTTTTATACATTTTTCCTACCAATTTTCATTTATTTTTTTGCATTTTTGTATTTTAGTCTTTTTATTTTAATTGTCTTATTTGTTATGTTATTTACTTTTACCTATTTTCTAATGTTATTTATATGCCTCTATCTAAGTCCCTTCATCTGTACTTTTGTTTTCGTGCAAATAAACGCATTGACACAAACCTTGAAATACACATATGAAGCAAGATGCCCTTTTGTTTCTACATTCGTATTTGCAACTGTAACCTGTTCGAACATTAAATAAATGTTCAAATGTGAACCTTAACTCTCCATTTAAAATTAAGAATTCGTTTTCTTAATTTTAAGAATGTTTTGAAAGATTACCACAAAAACAAAAAACCTTTCAAGATAATTCCAAGAAAATTAAAATCTTTGAATAGAATTTTTGTGGCTTTTAAAAATTATTGAAAAATTTTAAAGAAGTTTTAAAAAGTACAGTTTTAAAATTAGAATTAAAAATAGCTTTCCATAAAATGTTCGATAATTTTTTTTTTTTTAAGATTATCTTTTGATAAAACTATCACGCTAAAACACCTTGCAGAGGTTGACAAACTCCATTCTGACATAAACTATTTTTAAAAAATCCACATCTAATCCATAATTAGTAATGATAGCAGCTCAGATTGACAATAATCCACCTCGTCAATATTTACTTCTAAAATAAATTTCCTATAGCGAGAAACTGATATTCTAATCCGTTTTAACCAAACACGAAAACAATTCCTAAGATACTCGAAAAACAACGAGAATCTTAGCAGTTGTGTATTTCTTCATCCTCAATAGATTCCAGCAGATTTGAGCGTGAATATGTTAATCGCTGTTGTATTTTGTCATCCAAAAATATCTCATCCCTTTCCAAAATGTGCATTCAAAACACACGCGATTTTTCGGTGTAGAACTTTGAGATGCGGTGGTGTTTTGACTTCTGAATCAATGAATCTAACAAGAGTATTGGGAGCACATAATCAAAGTTCACTGATATCAATGAAACACGTTTGTTATGGATACTAACCCACTAAGGGTGATGATCTCCTTCTAAGCGTGTATCGTACTTTCATGTGCTGAAGAGCAAGGGAAAGTGTGATTCGATCTCTGACGAATATTTGGCATTAAGTCTAGAGAGGTACTGCTGATTGTTATTAATGTTTAAGTTCTAGAACCATTCATTCACGTTCGAATCAGCCACAATGTATTGTCAATGAATAAATACGTTATTGGTTGGATTCTTGCTGTTTTTCGTGCATCTCATGAATTATTTTCTGTTTGGCTGACGTCACCACGTTCCATCGAGTAGGTTGTTTGCTGAATTCTATTATAAATATTATTGTTTATATAGTCAGAGGTCAGACGCGGTAGATTTGATTGAGGACACACACAATAAGACTGAAACACCGAAGTGTCTAAAGTCCCCTTACACTGGTGAATCGCGTATGTAATGAAACAAATATCTTTTAAAGGTAGTAGACGATGTTCTCCGATGAGGAAATACAACTGCAATCGAAATATTCACGAGCGCGTCTGCTAGAACGTGTTGATAATAAAGAGAAACGTTATTGTAAAAAAACATAAAATACATATCTAAGATATATTATAAATCTCTATCAAAGATGTATTACTAACGAACTACTATAACGATTTGCACATGCGTTGCAATTCATTAAAATTATGATTGATCTGTATATAACTAGATAAAAAAATCTTTGATATGACAGTAAGAAAAAATTTTCTGTTGCTCATTACACAAGCCACCATTGCCGATTTCATGTTTTTTTATTTACTTGGTTCGCTTGTACTTTTATATATATATATATATACATCGGAAATCTGCAATTGCTCCTTGCTCCATAACTAGCGTCTCGGTTATGACCTTGGAAACCAAGTAATCCGTTGCAGCACTTACCTAGCATACCTAATCGTTTAGATCTACTGTGAACTAACCCCGCATACTTGATATATATATATATATATATATATATATATATATATATATATATATATATATATATATATATATTTACTTATTCATTTATTCATTTATGTCCAGACTGGTCATGTTGGTCTGGGATCCTGATACGTCCACTAGGACTTACTCCACTAAGTTCGTTCGATAGCTGCAGAGCTCTTTCTATTGTATTTGTGGTATATGTATAATTCTTTTTTCTTCTGTTTTATATAGCCGTAAGCCTTCGTCTGTTATATATGCATAATTCTTTGTCTGTTGTATTTATATGATATCTTGTTTGTTTCTCTCTTAGTATACATTCGCTAACTTTTTCCCAGTAGCTTTATAACAACACTGGTGCCTCCAAAATCGAGTGGTCTCAATTGTAATGGTGCGAAACCTCTATGATATTTTGGGTCATTGACTGACGGGGAGATCTCTGTGCGAATATTCTGTGACAGACAGTGATAGATAGACAGAGACAGACAGACAGATAGACAGACAGACAGACATAGATAGATAGATAGATAGATAGATAGATAGATAGATAGATAGATAGATAGATAGATAGATAGATAGATAGATAGACGGAGAAAAGACAGACAGTCAGGCAGACAGCTATTTCCTAGTAGAAATTCTCCTGACAGAGAATGAAATAATACAATTTTTTCGCTTGGATAAACAGCTTACACATAGTCAGTAATTAAGTGCTATATACATAGTTAAGGGAGAGAATGAAGAAAAAAAATATTCGTATAAAAATGAGTGAGAGTTGGAGAAGGATGTAATACACGTAGGTATTATTACTTATATTTCTACTGTTATATCACTTTGTTCTTTCTTCTCCCTTCTAGCTATTTATAGAACTCCTGATTACTGACTATATATAATAGCCTTATCCAAGTGTAAGTTTTTTGTCATTTGATTCTGTCTGGATAATTTCTAATGTGAGATTTCTTATGTGTTTTCCTATCTGTAAAATGTAACCCTTAAATACGTGTAATGGTGCATAAATGATACCAAAACTTATTCCCAGTCTTATGATTTAATACTGCAAATACTAATTTCCAGTATTTCTTCAATCTTGCACATGATTATAAACCAAATTTTATTTCTCCACCCTGAAGATGTCAGCCGAATCTATCCAATATTTATTCGCTTCTATTGCTGGTTACCTATTCTGGTAATCTACATTTGCCAACATTATGAAGTAACTTCGAGTCCCGGACACAGCTGTCGGACTTGTAACACCATACTTCTCGCTTTAATTTTCTACGTTTTTTGCATTCTGTGTAAATTTGCTCTGTTAATATGTAAAGATCTATACTTGAACGTTCATTGTCTGAAAATTTTCATCCGTACGTGGTCATACGTCCCGACTGGTTCCTGCGCCGGTAGCACGTTAAAAGCACCCACTACACTCTCGGAGTGATTGGCGTTAGGAATGGCATCCAGCTGTAGAAACATTGCCAGGTCAGATTGGATCCTAGTGCGGTGTCCATAATATAGTATTACATTCATATATCATATGTATATATGTATATATATGTATCATAATACAATATCCAAGATCATTTAGAAAGTACTCGTGTTATATATCTATAAATAAATATACAAGCTCCTGTCTCTCTACCTGTCACTCCCAGTTTCCCTATCATCCTGTGTATGTGTCTCCCCCCCCCCACTCTCTCTCTCTCTCTCTTTCTGACACGTAGACCTATTTTAATCAATTAAATGGCGTTATTTAAAGAGCTGTAGATAATTATGTTATATTATCCTAGAGTTTCATATTAATGTACGAAAATTAAGTTAGAGCGTCGGTATTGCAAGTAAAACCAACAATAAATAGGAATCCACATTAAAACTGCAGATAAAATGGCTTTAGCTTGTTAATGTTCACAAAAACTGAACACTCTAGAAAACTTACTCATTATTTCTAGTATGTACAGATGATCACAACTCTGTATAGACACCTGTGAATATTCCGTGTTTAAACCTTGAACGGTGGGGAAAGATCACATGAATATGTATGCCAAACGGGCCAAAGACGAAAAGTATCTTTTTTTCATAAGTACAAAGGCTGTAATAATAGCTAGTCTATTGCAGAATAAAATTTACTATTTCATTATCGGAAAGTGCCGTGAATTATTCACTTTTCTTTGATGATGGCTGTATTCGAATCACATTTCTGTAACATCAATTGACGATGCCTGCCATTGAAGGGTTAAATATGTAACTTTTAGACAAATGGTGTACGAGGATAAACTAGAAAATATTTGCTAAAGGAGTTCTTGTCTCCATCATGCAGTTTCGTATGATAGAAGCTTGTGAGGGTAACGAAAATTGAAATATGTTTCTATTTTATTAAAACAATATTATCTATACATCGAAAACGTGTAGGAGGCTAGTAACGGAGATACCACCCGAAGGTATTCTTTTAGAAATACGAAAAAGCAGTACTTATGAATAACAACAACTTTTAGATGAATGATGATGATAACAATTACATTTCCGTCTTCCTCGTAGAAGACAGCTGTAGACTTTGGTAGATGAATCTTATCAATCTATGTTCAGGTGACAGAAAGATATTTACGATAAGCAAATTATAGCAAACATAAATACATGTAAGTGTAGACAGCACGACACCAGAAAATGGTCATAGAATTGACTGAGAGAAAAGTTCTCTATGTAACTAAGACAATTTCACAGAACTTTACTGTGAAAATAGAAATAGACAAATTCACACGACGCGCAAGTTATAATTCATCTCGTTGTAGGCGCACAGAGATAGATAAAATAAAGTTGTAAGCAATTGAATTTCGTGCATTGATTTCTTTCTAAGGAAACTACACGACGAAGTAGTGGTATTGTTGGGGAAGAGGGACGTGTTATATATTCAAGCAGTAGCATCGTATGGGAAGTACCAATCAACTACCTAGCTACCGCCACTTGCGAAGTAAATGCAATCTGAAGATATCAGCATATCAAAGGGACATTATAATAAGGAGAGATATTGAAATCAATACGGTAATTGTATTAGAGCGATAACAATATATATATATATATATATAAGCTGATGAATTACATTAATATATTCACTATAAATTTCTTGTAACGAATGACCCTACTCCAAACTTTATATATTGCTTTCATCTCACTGTAGGACACCAAACACACACACACACACTTATATTCCTGCCTATGTATGTGTGTGTGTGCACAAGTGTGTACGAATATATGTATTATGTTTGTATACATGTATGTATATATATATGTATATATGTATGTATGTA
>NC_142942.1:44714439-44719439 GCF_046866305.1 Octopus bimaculoides
TTAACAGGTGAACCCGGAAAGCATACACCATTTGTGACTTTTCATTGACTTCATGCCGATTTTGTTTGTTTTCTACTATTTCACTTAGTGTTCTGTTTCTTGCATTGTATTTCTGGCTTGTTAGGTGATGGAAGATGTAATCAATACTATGGAATACTCTGCAGCCTATAAACAGTCAAAAGACGGTGACAACATCAGCATAGCAGATGCTTCTGGTTCGCTAATATATTTACTTTTACTTGTTTCAAACAGGATCTGTGATCATGCTGGAGCAATTAATTAAACTTTTTCATCCAGTGCCAAGGTGTGCCAAGGTTTGCCAAGGTTTACCAAGGTTTGTAAAATATGTATCAAGGTATACCCAGTCTTATCAAGGTTGCCAAATGTTTACCAATGTTTTCCAAACGATCACCCATCTGAATATTATTGAGGTTCGATATTACTTAACTTTGGTAATCGGAAGTGTACCGCTGCTTTCAGAGTGATATGGTTTTATGCATGAATTTATAATCTATTTAAAGAATTTCGTTCCGCCTTGAACTTGCTTTTTTATGGAATCTAAATTTGCTAACTCGGAGTAAATCAGAAAACAAGGGTCCCGTGGTAACACCAATGTAGTGACAATTGTTCCTCAAGCTCTTTCTTTGCATTGAGCCAATAATTACTACCGTATTATTTTGTCGTGTCGCACTTCCGTTCCAGTTTTAGGATATGGATTATCTCCCTTGTATACTTGATCACCCAAATGTGATTTCTCTTTTCTTAAATATAGTTTTCCTTTTTAATACTTGTGATAATGTGAGATCACAACGATACTTATACTTTGCTATTCATTGACAATGTTTCTATTTTGAACTTTATTCCAACATGACAGCCTGAAGAACTGTGTGGCTCACTTGAAAGAAAATTTCTAGTAGAGGCCAATGTTAGTTCCAGTCAATCATATCTTTAGAACTGTTTTCCAGTACACTGTCAGTAATTCTATATTATCCAATATGTTGGCGGCGGTCGTTTTGCTCACGCTCAATGTAAGATACTTGTTGAACTTCAGATATTTCTGGTGAAAACTTACAGCAGCTTTCCTTGTATTTCTTTTCAATGACCAGTCTTTCAACTCAATGTTTTGTACCTGTCTCCAAATATCATCCAAAACCACATATGAAAGAGATTTAGTATTTATATTTTCTTCCAGCCAAAGTTTGGATACGAGATGAAATATATTTAGTGACAATGGCCATACGCATGAACTGTGATCTACTCGTATTTTCAGTGATATTACTGTCTAGATCTACATCGCTGTTGCTATTGATGTTGTTCTTATTGTAGTAGGTATCGATATTTCGGGTTTTGTTTATGGCAATATCGTTAACCCATGTTGATTTGGGCGATTTATAAGATTCGGTTTTATTTGATAATCTGTTTAACTCGAAGATATTTTAAGTTGTGGCCTGGTTCGGTACGTTTTACGTTTATGTCAGAACACTATAGAAGCCAAGTTCAAACCCAAAGCACTGAAATAGTACATGCATCTTACACACACACACACACACACACACACACACACACACACACATATGTATATATATACACATACATACATATAAACAAATATATATATACATGTATATATATGTATGTATATCTATATATATATATAAATATATATATATATATATATATGTGTGTGTGTGTGTGTGTGTGTGTGTGTGTGTGTGTGTGTGTGTGTGTGTGTGTGTGTGTGTGTGTATATATATATATATATATATATATATATATATATACGAGGAAGTGCTCAAAAGTAAACGGAAACATTCTCTGTTGGACAAGCCCGTTCTAGTTCAGGATTCTGCCACTAGAAGTCACTTGATGCAACCCTTAGGCACCAGTCTGCCAACCAGTGTTGTCAGCTGGGGTGGTATTGCCGCGTAGTGCGTCTTTGTTTTGCAGTACTTCTCCCCTATTTGTCGAATTTTGCGATGGCTGAAAGGAAGGAACAATTCTGTTTTCCGTTTGGGAAAACGGCGGCCGAAACAGTTGTCATGTTTCAAACAGCTTACAAGGACGCTGTGCCGTTAGAAAAACACAAGTTTACAAGTTGTTTCCACGCTTTAGGAATGGTCACTTGTTACTTGTAAACGAACCTCGTTCGTGGCGACCGTCGACATCCCGAACGAATAAAAACATCACGAAAATATAAATTTGTATTTATGTACTATTTTACGTGTATTCCACTGATGAAAACAAAGCATTTCTTATGCAAAACCGGAAATCCAGTATCTGGAATTATCCAATAATTTTTTGCCAGTTTATTTTGTCTTTTTGTCTTCTCTCCTCGTGCTGTATGAATATTTGATGTGGTTTTAGAGTCAAGTTTTGGCTGCTATATCTAGCATGGTGGTATCTTTTAGATACCCTTAATTATAATTTTAATAATATATTACCTCTGAGGTTTTTATTCCCATGCTAGCCACCTGATATGGTCAGTATTTTAAATAACGACCTTATCCTTATTGATATAAATATATATATGATATATATGTATATATGTATATATGTATGTATGTATGTACGTATAGATAGATAGATAGATAGATAGATAGATAGATAGATAGATAGATAGATAGATATATGCAAACATATGCACACATATGCACACATATGCAGGCGTCGATATGTGGTAAGAAGCTTCTTTCACAACCACATAGCTCCAGGTTCAGTCCCACTGCCTGGCACCTTGGTCGGATGTCTTCTACTATAGCCTTGCGCCAACCAAACCCTTGTGAGCTGATTTGGTAGACAGAAACTGAAAGAAAGGTGTCGTATATATATATATATATATATATATATATATATATATATATATATATATGTATGTATGTATGTATGTATGTATGTATATGTATGTATGTATGTATGTATGTATGTATGTATGCATGTATATGTGTGTGTGTATGTATGTATGTATGTATGTATCTACGTCTCTATGTCTTTGTATCTGTGTTTGTAACCCACCAGCGCTTGACAGCTGGTGTTGGTGTGTTTACATCCTCGTAACTTCGCAACTCACCCAAAGAGACCGATAGAATAAATACCAGGTTTTTAAAAAATAAATCCTGAGATCGATTCATCCGACTAGAAACCTTCAATGCGATGTCCCAGCAAGGCTGCAGCCAAGTAAAAGATTAAAAAAACGTGTGTGTGTGTGTGTGTGTGTGTGTGTGTGTGTGTGTGTGTGTGTGTGTGTGTGTGTGTGTGTGTGTGTGTGTGTGATTGTGTGTGTTAAACTGACGACTTAGAAATTTTATTCTAAGCTCAGTGACTATTCGGGTAGTTTTATACTTGTAGCAATGACAATTTCGTCGCATCCTCTATATTTATATTTATTTCTAAGTAAAAGATGGCATTGTTTACTATATATATATATATATATATATATATATATATATATATATATATATATATGTCTTCATTACATTTAAAGTTATGTACACCGGAGGTTTCGTCAAGATTGCTTTCATTCTGAAACTATATCTGAACTTATGAACTTCGTTACTGTACAACATGTGACGATTGCGCCTAAGGCGTTGATCGCCATCTTTATCTCTCTATGTCATAATATATGGAATGTTCAGGTACTTATGCAGAAATATTCTCACCAGCATTTTGTTGCTCAACATTTCCGATATTAAGTTATGGTGGCACTATAAGAGTGGTAGTTACATACGTCCAAATATCCAACAGAGAACTGCATTCTCTTTCTTTCTCTCTCTCTCTCTCCCTTTCTCTCCCTCTTTTTCTTCTTATCCCCCCTATATATATATGTGTGTGTGTGTTTGTGTGTGTATGTGTGTGTTTATTTCTGTGTGTTTGTGTATGAGTGCGTACAGCATACGTGCACACCTGTGTGTGTATGTATGCATCTATGTATGTCTGTATGTATGCGTATTTGTATGTATTTGTGTACGTATGTATGCATGTATGTATGCATGTATGTATGCCTGTATTCATAATTTAAACAAAATTGAGCTAAGAGGAATAACTCAGAGTGGCTAGTGGCATGTATAGGAACAACATAGACGAGTACAGGTGTATCAAATACCATAGAACATAAAAATCTTGATTTCTAAAATTATCTCTGCCTCTAAATGATGTTATAATTTTTAAAAAAAGACAATTAAGATCAGCTCCACTTGTGTAGGGGAGATAATCGCAAGGATCAAAATTTCTCCAGAGTTAACAGTCGCAGGATTGGCTGTGTAATAAGAAGTGTTATTCCCAACTACATGGTTCCCGGTTCAGTCCCACTGCGTCTTCCACAGTCTTCCACTATAGGCTAGGGCCGACCATAGCCTAGTGAGTAGATTTGATAGACGGAAACTGAATGAAGCTCGTCGCTTATATATATATATATATATATATATATATATATATATATATATATATATATATATATATATATATATATATATATATATCGGAGAAGACACTCGACCAAGGTGCCACGCAGTGGGACTGAACCCAGAACCATGTGGTTGGTAGGCAAGCTACTTACCACACAGCCACTCCTGTGCCTATATACAACATTCTTAGTGGACTTCATAATTTTTTTCTTCTGTTTATTTTTTAGTATTCTAGTAGAATTTTCTTGTGTTCGTTGGAGAGATATTTTTCATTTCTCTCCACAACTTTAGTACCTATCCTAGCGGTGTTTCTGTTTTTGTGATCGCAAACTCAGGCAAGACAGTTGCTAAACATCTTTATTGGACACGTTGCTTCAATGATACAAGCTGAATCTCGGGTGACAGTGATACAGATTACAGGCCCACGGCTGCACGTATTTACATAGTTCAGAAAGCAAAGGGTAGGTGATAGGACAGGAGCCATAAGTTGTTGTGAGCGATGTATTTGTTGTTCTGATGAACTTTATACTACTTCATCATACCACCAGTGAAATAAAAATTGCTTTCATTGCAAGTTTCAAAATAAATATGAATTACAAC
>NC_142942.1:44724439-44749439 GCF_046866305.1 Octopus bimaculoides
AGAAGGTGGATGTGACTATTATAACCTCTTCTGGCCATTGTGACGCATATATAAGACTGTATACGTCGGGAGGGAACGAAGAAAGCAACTACTACGACAACTACTGTAATAACAGCAATAAAAACAATAGTGACAACTCATGGGATGCACATAGAACAGCAAGAACACACCAGAACAATAACGTCTCTATTTATTAATAACATATTCTGGCAGATCCGAATGTGAATAGCTGCTTGTTTTTAATTTTCACAATGGAGAACACCTGCTCTCTTTTGGTTGGCTATGTTCTTAACAAGCGCGCTTACTCGACACACACCCCATAAATTATTATCTGTTTGGCAGGCAACAGGCTGCACCAGCAAATAATTTCTTTGTTGATTCCTGTAAACAATAACTTGTGTTCTTGTTAGATTCATTGGTCAGGAGCGGTAGCTTTGACTGAGGAGAAACATAATAGACTCGAAACACTATGGTGTATCGAAAGTCCCTTGCTCCTATAAATCACGTGCGTTATGTAGATACATTGTCTAAGCAAAGGAGGTATTCTGCAGTGGCATAAAACAACAGCGATCATCTATCTACGATCGATATTTCAGAACGTATTAAGAACGAATAGATATGTTCTTTTAACCAGATCATTAATTAGCTGTATATAGAAATTGCTGTAATAAAGGTGAAACAAGATATTCTTTACATTATATTTTCTTGTTTTATATAATTGTATCTAATGTTATTTCACCCTTACATTTTACCCATTCTCAGATTCTATATAGAGAAAACTGAAGTATAAACATCAAAAAATATATCTAGTGTAATTAAAAGTCCAATTAATAATAGGTCGTTAAACTCCAATATATTATTATATCGCAGCAAATCCAGGTGAAAAATTATCTTTTAAAGCAAAGGATTTAGTATAAAAAGTAGAGAACCGCGAATCTATCATATACTTCATAGCTTAATTCTTTTCAATAGTTGTTTCATTAGCAATAAACATAATTATTTCAGTTATTATGTAAGATACATAATTGATTAATTTAAATTAAATAAATTCAAAACCGATACTTGTTTGGAGTATCATGCATATCAAATTCTACGTCGTTAAACTATTAATTTGCATATTTAAGCTTTTAAGTGTGACAGTCACCAATACGTGATTGCCTGAAGTTTGTAGAGAAACGGGTGTCGTCAATAAACGGTTCTAACCGTCACAATATTTTTTTAAAATCTTATGTTAACTTCAATGTATTACCTTTTACAGCAAATGTAACACTTGAAGGATTAAAACAATCACAGCATGCATAATAAAAAGAACAACAATTTTTGACACTCACTATCAGCCTCTCAGTAGTGGTTTCTGGTGTCCGGAGCTGGTTAGACCCAGACCCTTCGGAGTCATTCGTCTCTTCTTTCTTCTCTTTCGTGCCATATCCACTAACTCAAGCCCCCACATTAATCATAATACCAACTCCTTGCTAAAAACGTTATCCCACTGAAATTTTCTCCGAAGGCGTGTTTATACCTATAACAATTGACAAGCACTTATTCAACAGAAACGCTAATGTTATTGGTCCCGCCGGTCTTCGGGTGTCTGCTAATGCCATGAGCACTAGCCTTTCTTACAAATGAAATATTAAAAGGAAAAAAAAGGAAAATTTGCTTCTTTGGTTCATCATTTCCACTGTTCATTGTTACTTATCTGTGATACTGAGAACTGAATGGCTATAAAAAGCAAGATATCACAAGTTATTGGTTATATAATATCAGGTAAAACTTATACGTCTGCTGTTCGTTGTGTCCTTCTATTCTTATTATTGTTGTCCATCTTTCAAAGAAATATAAAAGCGTTACATGACCTTTATTCAACAAAGGATTTATTCAATCTCTATGACATAACTATTACCTTTAACACAGCTTTAGGCGATGTTTTACAAGCAATGGCCTCTAGAACGGCAGTAAACTTCTCCAGTGTAATAAACTTTTACCAATTCAGTCGTCTGTTCCATGATAGTGTACTGGAGAAGATCGTCAAATCAATAACGAAAGAAATATTGTTTGTGAGGTTCGTTTCACATAAAACTCCAACCATAAACAACCGACAAGTGTTGGTGGCCAAGATGGAATGGTAATACGCTCTTTAATTATATCTTCAATAACAGAAGCCACGAAATCTATATATCAAAATATATTTACTATTGTAATTGCTCGCAAGTAAACATATTCTATTCTTAAGTCCTTCATATATTTTGTGGAACCACGTCGAATATATGACTACATAACTGTAGCCTGATTTGAAATCATAAGAATGAGATATCAATTTTTTTTGTATTTTGCAGTAAATCATGTAAAGAATTGGTAAATGTTTTGAAACAAAGAAACTGAACAGCTATTTAATTTTTTTTTTTTTCATTTTGTATTTTGTGAATTATAGCTTCAATGGTTACAGGTCTCCAATGGAACAATCATTTGGTTTATTGAAATCATCTGTACAATTTGAGCGTAACAAATACTACAGAGTATTCTTGTTTTAAAATACAGGTTTGTTGGTTTTTGTCGGTTTACACCTGCAAAAGACTGACATTTTCATATACACAGATATATATATATATATATATATATATATATATATATATATATATATATATATATATATATATATGTATGTGTATGTGTCTACATATGTTATGTATGCGCGCGCGTATGTGTGTGTGTGTGCGTGTGTGTGTGTGTGTGCTTATACACGTACGATGTACGGACTTCGCTACGATATCCGTCTTCGAAATTCCATTCACAGTTTATCGGACAAACCGATACTACAATAGAACATGCTTGCCCAAGATGAAAATCGCAGTTAAACCGAAATCAGAACCATGTGGTAAGGAAGTGAAATTCTAACTCATAGAATCATTGCTTTTCCCAAATACGATATGAAAATATTAACACATGGAAACTCCAACCCACTTGATGTAATAATACATGAAGGCGCATAAAGCCGCATGACCTGGATGTTAGGTTGTTGCACGTACAATCGCTAGGTCGTGGATTCGATTCCCAGACCCTGCAGCGTGTTGTGTACTTGAGCAAAACACTTTATTTCACGTTGCTCTAGTGCAGTGAGGGGACCCGTATCACAATGAACAGAGCCAACGTTTGATCCACGAGTCGTTAAAGGTTCGAAAATTCCCCCAAGACACCTGATGAAGGGTGGAGTGTATATCAGCCGAAACGTTGAGTTAACAACAAACAAGATGAGGACAAATATCCGTCAATTGTAAATAATGTATATAATTCCTCATTTCTTAAATATAGAACTAGATTGATTTAGGACTTGTAGTCCGACCTCGTAGAACGCTCACCAGCAACAACTACCCCAAACGACCAGACCCATGGGTTGGAGGGTTGTCGCCTGAATGTTGCAGAGGCATTATACACCAGGAATAGTATGGAATCACCAGCATATGATGGATGCAGCAACGTGCTGTTATAGCATATACCCCCCGTACTACTCCCACTACTACTACCTCGCATACATGATATATAGGGCGGCGAGCTGGCAGAATCGTTAGCACGCCTGGCGAAATGCTTAGCGGTATTTCGACTGCCGCTACGTTCTGAGTTCAAATTACGCCTCGGTCGACTTCGGGGTCGATTAAATAAGCACCAGTTACGCACTGGGGTCGATGTAATCGACCTAATCCCTTTGTCTGTCCTTGTTTGTCCACTCTGTGTTTAGCCCTCTGTGAGTAATAAAAAAATAGATGTACTTCTCGACATAAAATTCCAAATTATATAAGTACGAAACCGTATCTTTCGACACTAAACTGACATACAGTTATTTATTTCTAACACCATTCAGGGTGGTACAGAATTAGTTAACAAATCCATTATAAATTACCTATTTCAGCCGTTAAATTTTGTGATTATACTCTAGTTTCCCTTAGCCGTTATTAAATTATAGCTTTCCTCATACATTTCTGCTGAAATCAATTCACTAAACGATATTTTAATATAATTTAACACAAGTGTTCAGCTGTGTTATGTTTTCATTTAACTTCTACGTTAATCTTTTTTTTTATTTTCTAAAACCTGAAGTATCGATTAGTTTCTACACCTCCTTATTTTTCACTGGTTTTCTAAAATTTGAATTTGTTCAAATTTAGCACAATACACACACACACACACACACACACACACACACACACATATATGTATAAATATAGTTCTCTCTTTTTAACTTATATATATTCACAACAATTCTTTCTTAAATTTCGAACATCAATTTTCTTATTAGGTTTTATCCCAGCTTTCACACATTTAAAAACACGTCCACAAGCAGGCACCTACGATCACAGATATATTTAAATACATGCATGCACACATACATACATATATACATATATACATACAGGCATACATACATACATACATACATATATACATACATACAAACATACGTTCTTTCAAGCATGCGTACATACATATATATATATATAAACACGTGCATATATGCATATACACATACACACACACTACATATGTACATAAAGATAATGATGCAAATAAACAAATAAAACCGCTTGGTTTAGATATATAAGAATACACATACGCATGCACGCGTAGGCGTGGCTGTGTGGTAAGAATCGTGCTTCCCAAACACATGGTTCCAGGTTCGATCCAACGGCATAACACTGTGGACAAGTGTCTTCTACTATAACCTCGGGTCGACCAAATCCTTGTAAGTAGTTCGGGATCTGGAATTTTTGCCCCAGTAACTCATACTAAAGAAGGTTGCGGTCCATCGGGCCAGAACCGGAAACCATGATATATGAGCCTCTGAATTGCATAACCTTTATAGGTATTCTTTTTAATTCTTTATCCGTTTTCTCACTTACTGTTATTTTGGTGCCTTCCGGCGGTTGAATTGACACTTTAGCACTCATTTCTAAATACGTTGATGCTTACAGCATCCTAATGCTTCGTGCTAATGTTATATGTTATATAATGCTATATAATGCTATTAAACCTGTGAAGCGCTTATGTTACTACTGATAATATTATCAGTTAAAAATGTTTACCATAAGTGGTATTAACAGTAGTAACACCTTATTTCGAATGTAAACATTTCGAATGTTTTGCTCATAAATATTTGCACGATGCGGACTGGTTTTTGGTGCAAAGCAAACCAGAACGCTGATGGATTTATAGTGTGGCAGATCTGGAATTTTTGCCCCAGTAACTCATACTGAAGAAGGTTGCGGCCCATCGGGCCAGAACCGGAGACCATGGTATATGAGCCTCTGAATTGCATAATTTTCATAGGTATGCTTTTTAATTCTTTATCCGTTTTCTCGCTTACTGTTATTTTCTATTATTTTGGTGCCTTCCGGTCGTTGAGCTAAGCGGCTTCACTTTACGTACTTTAGCTTTGTTACTATTGCAACAGTTCGGACACTTATTGATCAGATCTTGTATATATGTATATATATACGCCCACATATACGTATGTCTGTGAGCGTGTGTACATAATTTTTTGACCAGTTATATGCAATAACTATTCACATATATTTCTCCTCAGTATAGATAGAGAGAGAGAGAGACAGACAGACAGACAGACAAACAGATAGATAGATAGATAGATAGATAGATAGATAGATAGATAGATAGATAGATAGATAGTTTATCATTTTGCTTCGTTTTAACTTCATGTTTTACGCGTGTAATTGTTGTTTTCTTTTTGTCTTTTCAAACGGTAATATTTTCTTGAAATCAACAATTATTGAAAATTATTAATTATGAAAATTTACAAACGAAGCTTTGCACATTTACACTATGTTGAACTATGTGCAAAATTTATTGATCTGCTTCTACCTAACTAAAATGATAACCAAGAGAATAATATGATGTTATAAATATATTTGAATTGTGCCAGAATGAGGATATTAATCAACTGATGAAAATTGTAGCTTCAACCGTGCATCCTATATATAATGAGGCTCCGTAACGTCTAAACGTATACAGGGCAACTCCAAAATAGATTCAACATAGCATAGAACTACTACGGCGGAAATCATAGCAAAGATACAGTGTGTTATAAAGATGTTAGATTATACAGAAATATGATTATAGATAGGTTCAAAATGATTCCAAAATTGAAGAGATTCGTTTCAAAGACATCAACAAAAGTTTTATTAAGAAATTCAGTTATTGTGTAGTTTAAAGATGCCAGACAATGATCTTTAGAGAGTTTTTGAATTTGGTTACCACATAACAATTACTTCCAAATATTTTGTCGTAAAAGACAAGGAATATTATTTGGATGTGGTCAATCTACTAATCTACTGCAAGCATAACTGACTTTCATGAGGATGTTTTCCTCAAAACGAATTATTTTTTATTGTTTGTACTCGGTACCGTTCGTACCTTACCAATTCTATTCCTCATATTTTCTCTTGTTATTCTGTTACATTTTTCATTCTCGTTATTATTCAATCTTACTTTCTTCTTTCTATCTCCGAAATCATTTTTTGTTGTTTTTTTTTGTTTTTTTGTTTTTTTTGTTACTTACTGACTCTGTATGACGAGGCGGCACCCGTGACCTCTACAGACCTTTCAAGATAGATAAGTTTCATGCTGTTAATATTCAGTTTTAACCGTCAGGTTTAGATTCCAGAGGGGCGAAATTTGTGAAAAAGAAGGAATTGCCGGACGATGTGTACCAGGCCGGTGCGTTCGACACAGGACCGGTATGAGCGAGAGACACAGAAGCCATTGACTCAATATTTTTACTTTTTCTATTTATTTCCATGAATTATAATTTTTTATCCTTCCTTATTGTGTTAAATGGTGTTCTACCCTCATTTCTGGTTCCTCGTGTTCATATCGCCTCTGATTTCCCGTTAATATCCACATACCACTTGTCTCCATTCATCGCTTTTATCCTTATTTATACGATACTTGGGTCCTCGTCAGAAGTAAATTCTCTTCACAGAATTCCAACCAATCTCACATTTTGCTCTTTACTACAGAGTTGATATAATTAACCAGGGGATATTAATCGTATTGTATTATAGGAAATCCATTTCAAAGAAAGACAGGACACTTTAACGGAACTTGAAATCAAACACATTCACTATATTTATCTCTTCTGATTGAAACAAAGAATGATTTCTTCCCTACAGCATAAAAATATTTAGACTTTTGGAACCAAAGTGAAGAATGTTTATGTCCAAAAGTATGCAAATAAGTTCAATGGTTTTAACCACAAATAGAAATTTTAATGTAAATTGAATTCGCCCTCTAGCTTGGCTCTAAGATAATTTGACGTGCGTGCAATAGAAAATTTGATTCACCCTCTGGCTTGTTTCTAAGATAATAGTCAGTTGAACAGCAATGATACTGAAAGACAAGAGCTAATGTTGTTCAAATTGATTCAGCATTTTATCGATTTCAAATTTTGGTACAAAGCCAGCAAGTCTGGGAGAGGGGTTGGTCGATGAAATGGACCCCAATGCTCAACTGGAACTTATTTTATCGACCCCGAAATCATGAAAGATAAAGTCAACCTCAGCGAAATTTTAACTCAGAAGGTGAAGACGGACGAAATGCTGCCCGGCAAGTTAACGATTCTGCCAGCTCGTCACCTTGATCCAATTGTTTATAGTTTACAGAGCAGTATGGTTATTATTAGGACAGTAAAGTAGCCCAACCAACACTCTACTGTGTCAATTTTTTGCTACTGCATGAGTGAGAGACAAAATCTGAAGAACGAATAAATGTAATTGATATTGACCAGTTTAAACTGACTTCTTGAAAGAATATTTTCTCCGAAAGAGTAAGGACGGAATATTTTTAAGACAACAAAATAGAATGTTAATTTCCGTGAGAAAAGAACAATTGAAATAGCTGGGGACTATTTTATTCTATTGGGAAACAGGTTAAAATTAAATTAGTTCAAAAGCAACACAATTAAAGAAATAAATACTACATAACCAAAACTATTATTTTGTTCTGTTTAACGCCAAATCGAAAACACCATTCCAAGTTATTTACCATATGCATCCATAATTACATTTATTTATTTATTTATTTATTTTTGCTTTCGTTTTTGTAAATCCATTTGATCGAAGTCAAAGGTTTAGACACTTTGTTATTTATAAATTGGAGCTTAAAATTCAATTGAGCCATAAACTTAGCGTAGTGGCAATAGACAAAATAACCATCCGGCAAAGTCACCCGCATGCGGGTTCGAAATCTATTTGAGTGTATCTGTTGTTTTGTTAAGAAAGAGAGAAACAGAAGGAAAGGATATATATATATACATATATATATATATATATATATATATATATATATATATATATATATATATATATATTTTCTCAGGATTCGAAAGAATCAGCTATTTAAGTAGTTAAAGCACCAAGGGAGAGTATGAAGCAGCTGTAATGAACCACAACCCACACACACACACAAATATATATATATATGTATATATATGCGAGTAAAAATAAATACAAAAAAAAGGGGTTTTGTATGATTGTGTATAGAGGAATATATTATTTTGTTTAAAAGAGTTCCAACACTGTCTGTTTTTTATGTTTTATTTATATTCCTGCAAAACCAATGTGGGATATAGAATATGGAATATACAATATATAATATAAAATAAAAATAGATGGTACTATGAAATAAAGTATTGAATGTCTTATTGAATAGATGAAATATTGAGTGTTCAATATAAAGGATTAAATATATAAAGGCGAATACGTATTATATATATATATATATATATATATATATATATATATATATATATATATATATATATATTGTCCCACTAACCACCAGCACATACTCTATCAAGAAACAATAAGAAATACACAAAGAACCTACACTATCGTAAATAATTTAAACCAATCAGAATCGACGGTCACAGCGAGCTATTGACGAAAGAATGAAACGCATATTTAACATAACCAGGAACTTCTTCCGTCAGATACCAATCGGACGTAAACGTGATGTTGCTCTCTTAACACAGGATCTCTTTATCCGTGGGTGTCAACTGCATTAAAAAAGAATTTGGTCCAAAGGTGTTTCGGAATATACAAAGACAAACGTTTGTACACGGAACACAAATATCGAACATATAAATAATAACCGTTAATAGGTTGAAAAAATTACCCATAAATATGTTTGTATATGGGCTTGCATGTAGGGAGACTATGTACGAAAACTCTGTGTATGTGTGTGTGTGTGGGTACATGTGTTGGGAGATTAAGTGTAAGTGTTAAGTGTACGTGTGTGTGTATACGATAATCGCTCGTTTTCTTCCGAATTCAATAACTAATTGTTTCAATCTTGTCTGTGTGTTTTTATCGATAATATACATAAAAAGAGTATCTCTCTTTATTTACACGATTTCTGGTTACTCGGAGACTCGTGGAAGCAATCTACCGGATAAGCCGATAACTCATTCTGTATACACACACACACACACACACACACACACACACACACATATATATATATATTATATATAGATATAGGGCAGGGAATCGTCAATTAGTAATAAAATTAACAATTACCTGTATATTTATGATTAGATTATATATATATATATATATATATATATATATATATATGTGCATATCTATATATGTGTATGTATGTATGTATGTATGTATGTATGATGTTTTAGCTGTTGAATAGAAAATATGATTTACACTCCATATATGGTTCTAATTGCAGTAATCGATGAATTTTGGCTTTCTTTCGGTTGTTGCTATTGTCTTCTGTTGTTGTAATGATGATGATGATGATGATGATGATGATGATGATGATGATGATGATGATGATGATGACGACGACGACCACCACCACCACCACCACGACCACGACCACGACCACGACCACGACCACGACGATGACCACGACCACGACCACGACGATGATAGTGGTGAGGCGCGGTGGTGATAGTGCTACGATGACGATGATGGTGGTGGTGGTGGTGGCCGTGGCGCTGGTGCTGGTGCTGGTGCTGGGGGTGGCGGTCGTGGTGGTAATGCGATGATGATGGTGCTGGTGGTGGTGGTGGTGGTGGTGGTGGTGGTGGTGGTAGCGGCGGCAGCTATGATGATGATGATCATCGTCATCATCGTCATCATCATCATCATCATCATCATCATCGTCTTGAAGATGGTTGTAATTATTGGTGATGGATGTAGTGATCTCATTGATGGAATTTGTGACAATAATGAGGAGCAAAATTTTTGTTCTTGCAGTTGTTGATAAGGTTTATTATATTCGATTTAAATATTGATCATATAGCCATTGATGATGCTGGTTCTGCTCTCCTAGTTGTTGTTGTTATTGCTATCGTCGTTTCTACCAATAGCACCCAGGGTACCCTCTTCTTGCCTTACACCAATACCACTGCTTCCATCCTCGACAATCTCGGCGTCTTATTATATGAAACTCTTTTTTGAATTACGTTGGTTTCCGTTCAGAATCATACCGTAGTCTTTCTACTCCGCATTTAAAAAATCTCGCTCACTATCTCTTTATCTCTATCACTCTCTTTCTCCCTCTTTCCCCTCTCTCCCTCTCTTTCCCCCTCTCTCTTCCTATACCGCTCTCTACCTATCTATCACTCACTGTTACTCTCTCTTTCTCTCTCGCGCTCTCTCTCTCTCTCACATACGCATGCATACATGCAAATAAATATATACATATACAAACATATATATATATACATTCACATGCAAATATATGTGTGTGTATATATATATATATATATATATATATATATATATATATATATATGTATAATAATTATATATATATTCATTAATATTCATATATTCATATATTTGTATATGTATATCTATATATTTATCTATATATTTATAGGAATGTATGTATATATATATGCACACACATATATATATATGTATATTTGCATATATATACATGTGTGCGCATATGTATGTATACATGTGTATATATATATATATATATATATATATATATATATATATACGTTTCGTTTTCTCCTGCCATTTTGTTGTAATTATAATCTAATTTACTTCAGATATTTTTACTTAACGCCTCTCAATAAACAGAAAATTGGATAATATACACAATATCACATTTTAAAAGGTTGTTCTTACTATTTACACCTGCGAAACCGATTATAATAATGAAATTATCATTAATACAAAACAAATCTTCATCATCATTTATTCTCATTATTATTATTATCATTATTATTATTATTATTATTATTATTATTATTATTATTATTATTATTATTATCATTATTATTATTATGATGATGATGATATGTGTTAGTGGCAGCAGCAGCAGCAGCAGCAGCAGTAGTAGTAGTAGTAGTAGTAGTAGTAGTAGTAGTAGTAGTAGTGGTAGTAGTAGTAGTAGTAGTAGTAGTAGTAGTAGTAGTAGTAGTAGTAGTAGTAGTATGCATGTCTCTGGTAATGTATTTATATTAATGAATTACAAATTATGCCTTATTATAAAGAAACAATGGAAATATCCGTGAGCACTTGAAGCATAAAAGACTGTGTTGAGAGGATTTATAATTTTCAGTGTTTTAAAAATACAAAATGTAAAAATAAAAAGGTAATATATGAGAGAATGCAATTTCGATGTTGTTCGCAATTTTTTTTTTTTTTTACTGAGAAAACAGATAAATCATCAGCAAACATTAGAATACAACGTAGCCACCTTCATCAACACCGTCACATGTTTCTTCACCACCAGCGTTTACCACTACAAATATCTCTGTTAGCACTAAGTAAACGATAAGCTCTGCTGTCACATTATTTATGTTCATAATCATCGTCATTTCATTCCTATTTTTATTATATATACGCATCGTTTCTTTGACGCTTTTCCAACTGCATAGAAAATGCTTCACTGAAAAGGTCTTATCGTAGCGAAACATATTAAGGTTAACGACCAGATCTACTCTAATATGATGAACATCGAAAATACATTCTCCATATTTTTGGCACATGGTTTCCATGAGTTCATTTCCACCCTCTACTGTTGAGTTAATGTAATTCATATTCTGTTGATCTAAATTTATTGAAATAGAAGCATATATTTCTGCTTAAATATACTACCGTTATTTCAATTAATTTCGAAAATAATGAAGAAAGAATTTAGTAAAGAACTCGACCGTTATTAAGCTGGTTTTTGAAACACAGATTGACATAAAATTTTGATCAAATATTTTATTTTGGATCAGTTTAAAATAGGAAGTTTATATTATGAAACCAGGAGGCACTCAGTCGGATTTGGTATCCAATGCAGATTCTTTCTATGCATTCCAATATGCATCGTCAATGTTTTCAGAAAATTATGATTATCTAATTTTATTGGAATTAGTTCCTTGCTGTTTTCATTTCATTTGTTTTCATAGACGCTCTTCTATGGTATTATCTATATTTTCTAAAATTTTAGATTCACCGATTGCTTCTTATTTCTTCATTTAAAATACAAATAATAGAATTATTTTATATATGAAGGTAATCTCTTAACTCACTATATTGCATATTTAAGATCATAGCGTATGCGTATTTACATTACAGGAATCTTATTGGGGCGCTTTTGTCTGACATATTTCAAAATCGAAATTTATATTTCGTTACCATCATCGCTTACTGCCATAGGCTTAGGGCCTCCATGATGTGAGAGACATAACGCAACAATTTCTGCCACTATTGTCGATGTTCTCTTATGAATGATGTTCTCTTAACACCTCTACAGCAAATATTCATGCGATTCAGGACTTCCTGTCCGGCTCCAAATGTTTTTGGCTCCATTCTCCTTCTTCCAGTATCCACATCATTGCAGTTAGCACATGCTGATTGGCTGAGAGGTACAAAATGTGATCTGTAATTCGAAACAGACGTAACGACGTGGATTTCTTTCTCAGAAAGATTTCTTCATTCGTAATTCCATCTCGCCAAATAAATTTCCGGTTCATTTAATCTGTCATCTGGTTTATCAAACATTCACAAGTATACGCACACACACACATACACACACATGCACACATGTATATAATAAGAGTATGTATATTCATACATACTTATATTTATATACATTTATATACAATACGTGTGTGTGCGTGTATGTATGTTATAGTTTAGGTCTTTCATGATCCTACTGGATCATAAGGTCGGACTTTATCTTGGTGTCTATGCCGTACATATGACTAAGATACAGTACTCCCCACTGGATAGTACTCACAGGCTGCTGTAACTCATTTTCAGTTGAAAGGAAAGGAATAACAGAAAATGAAGTGTTTTATTCATTTCTCATTTGTGGAAATCGAAATCGCGATCATCCCATGCGCCTTTACACAACACAAACGCAAGCGGGCGGGCGCACGGGCGCATGTAATCGTGCACACACAGACACAGGTACAAAAACAGATAGATACATTTCTTTTATTAGCCACACAGGGCTCAACGAAGATGGGACAAATACAATGTAGAGCTTTTCTTTTTGGGAGGGGGAAGGAAGGAAAAAAAAAAAAAAAAAAAAAAAAAATTGGTGGTGTCGATCAAAAGGGATCGTAGGAAGGGAAAAAGGGGCAGTTCGATCAAAAGGGATCGAAAAAAAAAAGAAAAGGAAAGGCCGATCAATAGGGATCGTGTATCACACAGTAATGTTCTCGTGTAAAAAGAGGGGAGGACAGTTTAGGTTTAGCCGTGGAAGGAAAAGCCCACGGAAAAGACCACGGTAACCTTGGTCAATATTCTCATTGAAGAAACTATAACAGTAAGTGACTCTCTTTTGCCTTTTTTTTTTTTTTTTTTTTTTCTTGTTCATAGGGTTATGCTCAAGATGGCTCCGTCGTTCACACGTGCCATCCTTGCTACATTCACCCATCTTTTTTTGAAGCATTCACTAGACAAGACTTCCCTTTCTACTCTCAACTTCCTCTTCAGGTGATACTTGAAGAAGTTGATGAGAGATTGCCCAGAGAGGAAAGTCTTTGTCTCTAGACCTTTCAGACGCGTCCACCATACACATTCTTTCGCCATAGCCACAAGTACGATGAAAATAGCTCTTCCTTCCCGTTTAAAGGAAGGAGGCGCGACAATATTCACGATAGACTCGGCTGATAGACCGACTCGTCCCACACGCGATAGCAGTTGTTCGACGTAAGCCCACAGCTCGGAAATGGTGGGACACTGTACGAGTGCGTGCAGAACGGTTTCGTCGCTCTGCCGGCATCTCGGACAGGTCGGCCCCGTGTTTCTCGAGCCATGCCTGTAGAGCTTATCCCGAACGGGTAGTGCTTCTCGATAGCACTGCCAGGCCAGGGATCTCTGGAAGTTGTCCATAGGTCCCGGCCCGAAGGTCGTCTTAAACAGGCGGGTCAGGTATTCCTCGTCGACGCCCAGGTTCGCCCCGAGATCGTCGTCGTACCTTCCCTCCACTAATCCACTATAGAATGCGTTAGTTGTGATGCAGTCGCTCAAGGTTGACCCGGGTTGTTGGAGTTGCCGAAGAGCAGCGCGACACTCGCGGTGCCATTCGCCCTTCCTCGGCCTCTTCTTGATCCATGACTGCAGTTCGGTCATGGAGACGAGCTGCGGGAAAGCGCGCCGCACAAACGGTGACCACACCTGTTCACCGCTGTCTACGTAGAGCCGGAGATGTCGCAGTCTCAGCGCGTGTCTGCGCATCATCAACCACGGCATGCCCAGTCCTCCTTTTAACGGGTGTTGGCAGCAAACGGATCGCCTAACCATCGGAACGCTTCCTTTCCACAAGAAGCGGAAGAGGATGCGCTCCAGTTTGGTGATGGTAGGGTCGGGACAAGGAACGACGGTCAGGCGGTAGTAGATGACGGACGCGATGTACGTGTTCGCCACCTCCGCCCGACCTTTCAGGGAAAGCTTCCTCTCGGCCCATTGCCGGGCTAGAGTGGCCACCCTTCTCGTTATCTCGTCCCAGTTCTTCTCCGTTTGGAGGTCTGGACCAAACCAGACCCCGAGCATCTCAACCGGACCGTCAGTCCAACGTCCCACGACGGAGGCGCTACTTGACGGCATGGGGTTGCTTCTCCAGGTGCCGAGCCGCAAGCCCACTGACTTATCCCGGTTGATTTTCGCTCCCGTTACCGCTTCGTAGTCTCTCAGTGTCTCGCCGACAAGCTCGATGTGCTTTTGGCTAGACACTATGACGGTGACGTCGTCCGCGTATGCCGACACGCTCGTCCCGCATCCCAACTCTCGCGGGATGCCCCTCAGCGTCGCCAGCTTCCGCAGTAGTGGCTCGAGAGTCAACACGTACAGAAGCGACGAGAGGGGGCATCCCTGACGGACCGAACGTGCAATGTCGAAGGGTCTTGATAGATGCCCATTGACGCGAACTACCGAACGGATGCCTCTGTACAAGGCAGCCATCCAGCCGCGGAAAATGGGACCGAAGCCGGCTGCTATGAGGACAGCCTCCAAGTATTGATGGTCTACCCTATCGAAAGCTTTCGATTGATCTAAATTGATCAGGGCCCCACCCATGCCAGGTTCCTTAACTACCCTCTCTATGATGTAGCGCATCAGATGGAGGTTGTCATGGATGCTCCTGCCCGGCACCGCGCACGTTTGCGCCTTGCCGATCAGTTTCTCGATGACAAGCGCCAACCGCTTGGCTAACACCTTGGCCAAAATTTTCAAGTCTGCATTGAGCAGAGTGATGGGCCTAAAGTTATCTATGACGTCCCCCTTGTTTGGATCTTTCTTCAGCAGCGTTACGGCTCCTCGACTCACAAAACCGGGAATGCTCCCGTTTTGCTGCCAGTTGCAGTACACCGCCACCAAGACGTCTCCAAACAAGTCTGGCTTACAGTTGTAAAGCTCGTAGGGCAGACCATCCAAACCCGGAGATTTGTCCCTCGAGCATCCCGCCATCGCGTCCCTCACTTCCGCCGCCGTGATGGCACCTTCGCAGCACTCCGCCTCTCTTGCCGAGAGTCGTGGCAGGCTGTGCAGGTAGGCACTGAAGTCCACCCTGCGTTCTCGCTCGCCATTCGTCCCAAACAGTCGAGCAAAGTGCCGCTGAAAGGCCTCACACATTTTGCTTGGCTCGAGCAGTTCGCGCCCCTGTTCGTCCACCAGAGACCGAATGGTGGCTTTGTTGCCCTGTTGCGCCTCCGCCACCCGGGCCTCTCGTGCGGCTCCAACACCTTCGTTTCTTAGAGCACGCATCCTAGCCCTGACAACGCACCCTTCGTGTTTGGCGTTGAAGTGTTGGTCAAGGGCCAACCTCGCCGCCAAAACGTCGGATGCGATGCCACTTCTAATTGCCTCTTCTAGCTTCTTAACTAGTTCACCCTCTACTCTGTTTCTGTCTATGGCTAGTGCTTTGCTATACCTAACCGCTTCTGCTTTTATTGCTCTCTTGAGGGCAAACCACCATTTGTTATTGATGATGGCTCCTGTCAAAGCCCTCTTTACTAACGTGCTAATCCGGTCTCTGAAAACTGGTCTCGACGGGAAAGACGCGTTTAGTTTCCAGTAACCGGAGCCCTGCCTATGTGTCTTATCTAAGTCTAGCGTACACGTCACAAGTTTGTGATCCGTGTAGCTGACTATGTGAAATTGTGGACACCCTATGCTATCTCTATCTACTCTCCTACACAGTATTCTATCTAGATACGATCTCGACGACCCGATGCGGTTTGTCCATGTCCACATTGGCGCATTCGGGTAATCGAGTCGGTACCTGTCAAACAGTTGAAAGCGTCTGAGCAGGTCTTTGAGGCATTTGCATCCCCGTCTATTCCTATCTCTGCCCACATAGTCTAGATAGATAGATAGATAGATAGATAGATAGATAGATAGATAGATAGATAGATAGATAGATAGATAGATAGATAGATAGAGAAAGAGAGAGAGAGAGAGAGAGAGAGAGAGAGAGAAAGAGAGAAAGAGAGAGAGAGAAAGTGAGAGAGAAAGAGAGAGAGAAAGAGACAGAGAAAGAGACAGAGAAAGAGACAGAGAAAGAGACAGAGGGACGAATAAACAGACAGACAGCTGGACAGACAGCTGGACAGACAGGCAGAGAGATAGGCAGACAGAAAGATAGATAGATAGATAGATAGATAGATAGATAGATAGATAGATAGATAGATAGATAGATAGATATGGCAATAACGACCTACAATTCTATTATTACTACTACTATGTCTACGATTCTGACCATGTCTTTCCTAATCCCTGGCATCACGACCAATTTTATGAACATCGATAATAACCCGATTCCAAGGACCTTCTGTACAAGATAAATTTTCAAACAAGCAAATATCATTTCAGTTACGTTGATCACATCAGGAAAAATTAATCATTTTTCAGTCAAACAAACATATGACCGATAGAGTACGTAACTTCGTAAAATGTACCACTCTACTTTCTTTGCTATTAATCTGAAGCTAAATCTGTTTTCATGTTAATCCTTATAATCTTATATACTCAAAGGCATCTTCCTAATCCTAACTCTTTGAACTCGGCAGTGTGGTTAAATATCTTTTGTACAACGAACTCAAAATTTTAATACCAGAATCGATTATGGTTCCAGAATGAGTCAGAAAATCATTTAGACATAGTTTAACCCATTAATAGATAAGATTAGCAATCCACCGGTATTATTAGCTCTGTGCTTTTGACAAAGATTTCTCTGCTTTGAGAAGTTTCTAAGATACTAAATATTGCAGCTATTGCCATTCTATGTTTGTATACGAATTATTAAGGTGTTTCTAGTGCGTATATTAAATTCTAAAGTGTCTACCTTTCGCACAAATTATCAAATGTCGTGTTCACCGATTTTTATAATGAAAAAAGAATTTTCGGTTTAGCTCGGGTTATTCGTCACCGAAAAAAACTAGATCAGGAGGTAACACTGGCGTTCTGAGCGAAACCCTTTGTTTTTAACACTTTGTAAATATGTGTGTGTGTGTATTTGTGTGCGTGTGTGTGTGTGTGTGTGTGTGTGTGTGTGTGAGTGTTTGTATGTATGTATATGTACGAGGTCTGATCAATAAGTATCCAGACTGTCGCCTTAGTAACTAAGCTAAAGCACGCAGAGTAAACCCGTTTCGTAAAGATTGACCTTGAACTCCGCTGTGCATCCCGTTTAATAGTCCCACCACGCCACAATACTAAACAAAATCTTTCCCTGTCGTAAAGAATGCTAAGAGATCTTTTTCCCTGTTCTGATAAAAAAAAAAAAAAACTTTTTAAACTCAGTGACTTTAAATTACCCCAAAACAGGTCTGAAACTTAGAGCAGCAGAAAAAAAGTTAGAGTTTGTTGGCCAGTGTTTATCTTAAGATGTTATTTTTAGGTTACACACACATACACATGTGCGCGTGCGCGTGTGCGCGTGTGTGTGTGTGTGTGTGTGTGTGTATGTGTGTGTGTCTGAGTGTGTGCGCGTGTGTGTAGAGAGAGAGAGAAGGGGAGGAGAGAACAGGCGCACTGATAGATAGGTAGATTGATATGGATATACATATTCACATATATATAGAGAGAGATATACATATCCACATATATCAAGTATATATGTACTAACATAAATGTAGATGCTTGTTTAATAAAAACAGTCTGACAAAGGTATTCTCTTTAATTCGAAGACATATCCCGGGACATAGTGGTTTTGTGTTTTGTTGGGTTTTTACTATGCGTAAGTTTGTTTGTGTGGAGGCGCAATGGCCCAGTGGTTAGGGCAGCGGACTCGCGCTCATAGGATCGTGGTTTCGATTCCCAGACCGGGCGTTGTGAGTGTTTATTGAGAGAAGACACCTAAAGCTCCACGAGGCTCCGGCAGGGGATGGTGGCCAATCCTGCTGTACTTCCACCACAACTTTCTCTCACTCTTACTTCCTGTTTCTGTTGTGCCTGTAATTCAAAGGGTCAGCCTTGTCACACTGTGTCACGCTGAATATCCCGAGAACTACGTTAATGGTACAGGTGTCTGTGGAGTGCTCAGCTACTTGCACGTTAATTTCACGAGCAGGCTGTTCCGTTGATCGGATCAACTGGAACCCTCGACGTCGTAAGCGACGGAGTGCCAACAACAAAAGTTTGTTTGTAGGAGAGCAAGTGTATATATGTGTGTGTACATACCTGCTTAATGAAATTTTAAAGAATGCTTACAAATGTGCGCACATATGCGTATGTTTGGTCCGTAAATGTATGATCGTTTTAAATAGCAGTGAATCCATATTAGATAAAGTACCGTGCAACAAGATTTACGCCTGCAGAACATCGCGTAACTTTTATTATTATGCTATTGTCGAAACAGTATTTCACAACTTTACAAATAATGTTTAAAACAAATACTAGTATAAGCTTTTATCTTTACACATTCGTAATTGTTTAGCATTAAGCTCATCCTAGCAAATCGTACCAAATGCTCTTACTAAACTCTACTTGTAAGAACAAACATTCATTTGATTTGGAAGAATTTTCTAAAGAGAAGTTTGTTCTTAAATTTGTTAGAGCTACGAAAAGAAATGACACTTTTAAATCAAATGACATTTTCATGGAAATATTCTAGTCTCCAAAGAATATTCCATGATAAAGATATTCCATTAAAGTTAGTGCCATGGATCTTTACAACAAAATATATTACAAGAATTAAATGTGCGTTTTTACAGAACTACTTGCTCTTAATTCAGTTTTCTTTCAGTAGCTTCACAATTAAAGAAGTCGGTGTAGAATGTTTAGAGACTAAAATATTGACCGAAAAGTGTAAAACAATTCCCGGGGATATTTCTTTGAGTTGCTGGATAACTGTTAATGCCTTTACCAATTCTAACAGATCAAAAATGAATAACACAAAGAGAAAATGTTAATAGATGTAGACAACATGGCACTTTGGTTTAATCTGAAAAAGTATTAATATATACCTACATTTGTGTGAGTGTGTGTATATCTGTGTGTGTGTGTGTGTGTGTGTGTGTCTGTGAGTGAGTGCGTATGTGTGTGCGTGCGCACGCACAGGAATGGTTGAGCGGCTATAGTAGAAGGCACTTACCCACCACTTACCACGAGGTGACATCTTGGGAAAATGTCTTCTACAATAACCGCGGGTAGACCAAAGCATTCTGAATGGATTTGGTAGATGAAATCTGTAAAGAAGCTCGTCGTATAGATAGATAGAGAGAGAGAGAGAGAGAGAGAGAGAGAGAGAGAGAGAGAGAGAGAGAGAGAGAGAGAGAGAGAAATACCTGTGTATGACTATGTGTGTGTCTGCGTCTTAGTGCTTGTGCTTGTACTCCGCCATCGAACATAGCGGTTCAGCAAAAGACCGATCACATACGAATTTGCTCGTTTGTGTGTATGTCTGTCTGTATGTATGTATGTATCTACGAATGCATACATTAATTGGTCTAAAATCATTGATACTAATGCACGGGGTCGTTACTTAGTGATGTAAAGAGTACAAGAATCACGTTATTTCGATATGTAATATAAAGCAGAGACATTTGTATCGTCTGAAAGAAATATCATTCACTTAAAATCTAGACACCTTCTCTATTCTCTATTCTCAGCATTTAAGAGCTATATATTTCTAGTGAACATGTGAAAGTTGTGTATATACAAACACCGTTTAAAATTTGTCTCTAAAAAAATCAATAACTTCATACAGCGCCAAGCCATTCAATATATTCGAGCTGTTCGTATTAAATCAACATAGACGTAATCACAATCTGCTCTTGCGGATTCTCAGAATCTATCAAGCCATATATATAAATGTGTGTGTGTGTGTGTGTGTGTGTGTGTGTGTGTGTGTGTGTGTGTGGGTGGGTGTGTGTGTCTGTTTGTGTGTGTGTGTTTGTGTGTATTTGTTGAACAAATGCAAAACTTGACCTATTACTACAATATCTACAAACTCCATCTATTAATTCAACATGTTTGGACTTGTACAATTACACAAAAATATACAGATTTGGCCTTTTTAACTTGGCATGTAAAGACTTCATCCAATCAACGTATACATACTTTAGTCTATCCAATCAACATATAGATAATTTAGCCTATCGAATTAACAGACATATAGTGTCCGGACGACAAGTCCTTAAATTATGTGGATTAGTTCGATCTCCCTGGGAATGAGAAAATGTAAAAAGCTGCAGTTTAATGTCCATCAGAAAACATTCAATCCATAGCTTTCCTCGATTTCCAATGTTGAATAGATTCTTTAATAGCATGTTTTGATCAACCTTGTCGAGTGTCTTGCTGAAGTCAAGATGCATGGAACCTGCACTGGAGCCATCACCCAGAGCCTTTAAGGTGCCATCAAAGAGACGCGGGAGCTGTGTTAGGCAAAGCCTGCCATTGCGAAAGCTATGCTAGCTGGGAATAGGCAGGCTGTGACTCTCCAGAATGTGAGTTACTCGAGATCTAATACTCACTCAAATAATTTAATGAGAGGAGTGTTAAGTGAAATTAGTTGGCAATTCTCCACAATTTGTTGCCTTTTTTGTGAATCCAAGAGAATTTTCTAAGATAGATAGATAGATAGATAGATAGATACATACATACATACATACATACATAGGTAAAGTAGGTAGGTAGACAGACACACAGGCAGACAGGCAGACATGCAGACATGCAGACATGCAGACAGGCAGATAGATATCTTTTTATTATAGCCACACAGGGCTAAATACAGAAAATGGACAAATTACAAAGTAGAGCTGGGGGGGGGTGATTTGGATCAAAAGGGATCGCGGGAAGAAAAAAAAAAACAAACAAAAAAAAAACGTGGGGGGGCGATCAATAGGGATCGTGTATCACAGATAGGTAAGTAGGTAGGTGTAGTAGATAGATAGATAGATAGATAGATAGATAGATAGATAGATAGATAGATAGATAGATAGATAGATAGATAGATAGATAGATAGGTCTGTATATAAATACGGTTTTCGTCATAACTGAAACGCACCAATATTTTAAAGAAACAGAAGTGACCAGAAAAGTAGTTGCGTACAGTTTCAAATTTGAATATCGCTGCACATCCTACTGCAATCAAATGTTCATTGGTGACGTTTACCTGTCTATTGAAATCACAATAAATAATGCAAGGAAGATTCGAATAAATCGATCTATCCTCCATTCACGATTGAGATTAATGGTCAGATATTAAGACAAACTAAATAACCGGCACACAACACAAGGTTATTTGTAATGCGTATGCCGCCAGGAAATTATAATTACACATTCATTTTGACAATTAACTTTTAATCATTTGAAAGGTTTATCCAGTAATAATAATGATAATAATGAAGACGACAAGGAGGAGGAGGAGGAGGAGGAGGAAGAGGTGGAAGAGGAGGAGGAGGAGGAGGAGGATAATGTTAATGATGATTTTTTTTTCACTTCTAAATAATGATAATAATAACAATACTAATAATTATAGTACGTCATCAGAATCATTACCATGAAAGTAATTAGTTGTGTGTGGTTTGTGCTTTCTTCTATTTTCTAGTGCCTTGCATTGGAACAAAAATAGATTTCCAAAGAAGTAATCCAGTGCTACATATATATATATATATATATATATATATATATATATATATATATATATAACTGAAAAAAAAATGAAGGATAGAAGGGAAGAAATAAAGAGGAAATGAAGTGGTGGCTCGTTGAATCTTGATTTGATGGCAGCCATCAGAGTTATTATAACTTTAGTTCTGACAGGAAAATTAACCTTGCTGTAATGAAGCTAGAAATTCGGTTTGACCTTTTTATAAGAGAAATCATTTACAAAGAAAAGCGAAAAATAGTTGTCTAATGCTGATTGGTTGATGGAATGTTTTAGAATGTATTTTGTTGATGTATTGTTTCTCTTCTATCTCTTTCTTTCTCTCCCTCTCCCTTCCTCTCTCTCTCTCTCTCTCTCTCTCTCTCTCTCTCTCTCTTTTTCTTATTTGATTTATGTCGGTTTCTTTAAATTTCAACATTAAATTTTAGTATGGTGATCATGTTTTAAGATAAAGAGGTGCATTGAAGAAAAATAAAGGTGGTTAGAACAGAAATATTTCATTTTGTTCTTAATAGAGCGACAGTTCTTTAAAGAATATGGCAACACAGAAATAGTCAGAATCATTACGTTCATCATCATCATCATCATCATCATCATCATCATCATCATCATCATTATCATCATCATCATCATCATCATCATCATCATCATCATCATCATCATCATCGTGATTGTCATCGTCATAGTTGTCATTCTCATCATCGTCGTCGTCGTCACCATCGTCACCGCCGCCATCACCATCAGCAACAGCAGCACCACCACCATTACCACCACTGCCACCTCCATCTCCAGTAATATCGTCACCACTAACACCACTACCACTACCGTCATAATCATGAGCAGGTGATATATAATATTGTTGAACGATTCAGAAATAGGCATACGATGTGTGAAACAAACAGGCGGGATTGTCATTGTTGGAACACTTTTGATGAATAGTTGTTAGCCCAACTTGGCTCAACCTTGGATTAAATAAAATCTTACGCTTAGCTGATTCAGAGTCACTTCTCAACACCTCCCTCAACACAAATTCTTTAATATTATTGTGATATAGAAGCCGTTGAATGTGTATAATTACAGCATACACAATGATAGTGAACAGAACAAATCGGATAGAAATCCCGTTTAAAAGACCTTTCAATCATGCTACTACATAAGGATCAATTTAATGGCTGCTTTCTGTCAATATTAGAAATAATTATTGTAAGGCAGCGAGCTGGCAGAATCGCTAATGCACGCCAGGCAAAAGCGCAGCTGCAATCCGTCCGTCTTCACGTTCTTAGTTCAAATTCCATTGAAGTTGACTTTGCCTCTTATCCTTTCAGAGTCGATAAAAAAAATACTAGTTGAGCACTGGTGTCGATGTAATCGGCTTACGCCCTACTCCATAATTGCTGGCTTTGTGCCAAAATTTGAGAGCAGCATTAGAAATGGCTTTTTATTGTTTATAAAAACCGACAATTGGTTGGCAGAATCAGTAAGGCGTTGGACAAAGTACCTTGCGGTATTATTTCACCTCTTTATGCCCAGGTCGACTTTACCGTTTGTCCTTTCAGAGCACGGGTATTGATGTAAACAGCTTACGCCCGAAACTGCTGGCTTCTTTCAGCTCCTTATGCCACTGAGATCGACTTCGCCTTACATCTCTCTGAAATGGATAAAATAAAATAGCAGCCAAGTCCTGGGTCCGATGGTATCCTCTATCCCCTCCCCTCAAAATTGCTGTCTTACATCTAAATTAGAAACTGTTATTTATCGGACCGATGGACCATGGATTAGCAGAATTGTTAGAAATTCGGTCAACATTTATAGCGGTATTATTCCTGCAATTTATATTCTGAGTTCAAACATCGCCGCAGCCGACTTTGCCTTACATCATACGATGTTGATAAAACAAAGTAGCAAACAAGCAATGGAATTCATGGTATCGACTAAACTCTCCCAACAAAAATTCTAATTCTTGTCTATGGAGGAAATCATCAAGTTATGTTTATGCATGTTCTAGGTTATGTTTATGCATTTTCTAGGTTCAAACCCTACCAGATTCCATTCAACCAAATGACCCCAATTTAATATCCTTATTCAATACCCCATTCAGCCCTCCACTCACTCACATTAAATAGGAACTAAGTTTACTTCAAGTTATTCCCTAGTATTTTGAATAATGAATCGTACTTTAGGTAAAGTAGTCGCTGATATACAATCGATAAGATGGTATGGGTGGAGCCTATTTCATCTTTGATTATAGATCAGTTTGATCATAGGCGTCTGGTTAAAATGTTCGTTACGTAAGTGGTTTCGTATTTAGTCATAACACCTTGGACAGGTACCGTCCGTCAAGGCTCTAAACCAACGAAATCCTTGGAGTAAAACTGTGTAAATAAAACGGTGTGGAGGCCCCCAACTGATG
>NC_142942.1:44751939-44809439 GCF_046866305.1 Octopus bimaculoides
CAACATATTTATACTAAGACATAGATGATAAAAATATAGAAATATAAGAATATAAACATAAAAACTATAAGGAGTACCATGAAAGTAAGAAATACAGTTAGAATAGATTAAAGGAGGCGATTGAAAGGATCAGTCCAAAACTACGGCCGTTTCAGAAAAGTTTGAAGGGGCTGTAGGAAATAATCCAAATTCAACTCCCTGTATAAAGTCATTTCCTTCCTCATGGTTCCTTTCTCGTGGTAAAATCCAGTAAGTGGTGAAATCCAGTTTGTCAAACCAAAAGATTTTTAACCCAACATCTACACGCTATTTTATATAGCTTTTTCTACTTCGAGTTTCACCGTTCCAAAAAAGACCATATTCTGAAAATCTTGAGGGAACCACATCAAAATATCGTAGAAAAATCGGACTCGGGTGGCGAGATATGTCGAAGCGGGTGCGCCGGTGAAAGCCTCTCTCAAGCAGAGGATAGGATGAAGTACTCGGAAACGGAACAGCCTTGTCTAGACCGAGCTGAGGGATGTTGATAAACTGGTTGAACTAATATATAGATAAATAGATAGCTATAAGTGTAGATATATATTGTGTTATTAGTATTGTTGTTGTTGTTATTATTATTATTATTATTATTATTATTATTATTATTATTATTATTATTATTATTATTATTATTATTGTATGAGAGAGCAGTGCATGCCATCAAAGTGACACTGGGTTAAAATATACGAAGCCCAGTATACCCATCATGACTACCCGTCTGATGAGAGTACACCTGGTACATGCATCACAACCATATGTGCGCGACATGTTGATCTCGTATCAAGATAATCAGCACATGACCTTGCAGGTGGTGCCCTGTTAGAATTCTTTCCAAGTCGAATAGCCCATCTCACTCAAAAGGCCCCTGAATAAGGGTTGCTTAAGGATGTTGAACGAAAGACGTATCCAAATCTGTGGTTTGAGCAGAATATTTGCTGTAGCCCTTCTTTTATACCAAGACAAAACGTGTAATCGACTAGCCCCCTCTCCCAAAATTTCAAGGCTTTGTGCCCTCCGCGGAAAGGATTATTATTATTATTGTTGTTGTTGTTGTTGTTGTTGTTGTTGCTATTACGCCTTCTCTTCTGGCTAAGAGATAAAGAAGAACTATAATGCAGACAGCCAGGAATTAATAATCATTCCTTAGTTGATTTATAGTCTCTTAGTTTAACATTGCCATGACAAGTGAAATACTACATTCTTCATTCTTTCCCGATGCCACCTGGGAACGATTCTGAAGATGAATGGCAAACAATGTAAAATGACGTTTGAGTGTACACTCATCAAAAATCCAAATAAAGTTTCGTAGATCAAATGAATTTATTGAATAACAGCAGGTGATTGGAACTAGTTTAGGAATATTATCGAATAAACATTACAAGAGAAGACATGAAATAGAAATAGAAATAAAAAGAAGAGAAGTTTTATAGAAAATCGTTTCTATACTAATGAAGAAACAATTCTTAAGTGAAGCAGATCAAAAGCCAACGTCTACCGGAATTATATGTTGTAAAGCAATTGAAAACTCGAGGATATTACGATTAGCAGTAACACAACGTTCAGGAAATCTTGAAAGGAGTAAGATACAAAGAAATACAGTGTGTGGTGAATTAATTCCCACCGAGTTTGCAAATAGTAGGAAGAATGTATGAAAATATGTCGATTCTTCAACTGGTTAAAAAATGTTATGTGCAGTAGATGCAATATGTAAATAACGGAAATAAAACATTGAATTGATAGAAATAAATGAATAATTAATTCAGAAAATGTACTTGAAATACGTTTAGAGAAGTGAATGAGGAAGTAAGAAGGGGTGCTTAACAAAGAGCTTATATTGAAGATGATATATTTAAAGAAAACAAACCTCTTTTAGAAAGAATCTCTAGAAATTGTACCAAAAGTGCAATAATACAAAGCGCTATACGTCAAAGAATTTTCAGGAAATAGATGCATAGATTTTAATTTTAGATGAGGGGTAAGACTTCCGGTTGAAGACAATAGTGAGAAAGAAAATCTTTGTTAATGTGTAAATTTATTTCCAATTAAATTGAAGATTTTATTGAAAATTTATAGAAATACATTAGCTATAATTCCTGTTCTTCATTACTGCCTAAAGAAGACGAAATGATGAGGAGAAGCCTCTACGTAGTGACTTAACCTGCTTGAAATAGCAGTCAAATATCCTTTGAATCTCAGCCGTTACTGTGTGTGTGTGTGTGTGTGTGTGTGTGTGTGTGTGTGTGTGTGTGTGTGTGTGTGTGTGTGTGTGTGTGTGCTATAATAGTCATATTGTATAATCATTGTATTATGTTAGACAGGGTAATTGAGGACAAACTACAGGCTGCAGCACGGAAGATCCCCTTCCCATATCTTATGGCCTTTCGTATGGTGCTTGTGAAGTTGGCCAGGCCGTAATGGTACCTTCATATAAAGTTTTATAGAAATGCTTTATTGCTTTTTTTTCAAGTTATGTATAAATTTATAAAACGAGTAAAATATCAAAATGGTTCTCGAAACATAGAACATTAGATTAGAGATTATCTTCGGTGAACTAATATAAACTTGATGGATAATCTGAACAATAAACACATCTGAAAATACCAAAATAGAACCATCGCTTGCAAACAGTTAATACCTTATTTACACAATGCTCTCACCAATTATTTTAGGTGCCTTTGTAATCGCGAGCAGATATAGAAACTCACTCGCCCTTGGTTTCTGCAACAAACTTTCTATATGCTTTCAGTGCGAATGTTTTTTTTTTTTTTTTATACAGTATCGAGTTTACAATCCTGTACAGAATATTAATGGTATCGTTATATAAGCTTATATATATATCACTTGGATCTGCCACGTTGTCAGGTGCCGAGTTGGCTCCGCTGGCCTCAATATTTGCCCCATTCCACTCGTACTCTCGCCATTCTCCCCCACGTCGTTCCAAATATCCTTCTTAAATCATCTTCCCACGTGATTGGAGGTCTTCCGAGTGGTTTCTTCTCAACTTGGAATAATTTTGTGACGACTATATTTCTACCTATATAGATAGATAAGATAGATAGATAGATAGATAGATAGATAGATAGATAGATAGATAGATAGATAGATAGATAGATAGATAGATAGATAGATATAGATAGACAGATAGATAGATAGATAGATAGATAGATAGATAGATAGATAGATAGATAGATATATAGATAGATAGATAGAAATTATTCCAAGTTGAGAAAGAAATTACAGTAGAAAATATTGGAATATAACATGACAAAATGTCTGATTTGATGGATGAAGGTGTTTTGTTATAGAATACAAATTAACTTTGCATTCCAGGTTGAAACAGGTTTTCTGTACTAAGAATATTAAAACCAATATTTTTTCTTTATACTTATAATACCCCCCGCTGTAGCTTTTGCGACTGGGTATGGTAAAGTATTAAATTTTCCTTACATGAATTAACATAATGATAAATGCCTGAGAATTACCTACAAATATGAAGAATGACAGGAAAAATGTTAACGAGGAAATGTGAATGAAAATGAATGTTAGCACATCATATTTAGAAAGTTGAAAAGAGGTTATTATAAAGGGAAGACTAACTGCGTATTAGTATAATACCAATTATATCACCATCTTCTGTTCTTTTTCACTCATCTCTGTATTTAGAGGTCTTTACTAGATACTGAATGTCTGAGAAACATCAAATTTAATCTCTAGATCTCTATTTAAAACATGAAAACAATGGCTCTTTTTTCACTTATGCAATACAAATCGATTATGGATTAGGTACACAGGTGAAATAGAGCTTTTTATACCATCAAATAATCATTGCATTAAATAAAGTGTTTGGTACATAACATGTGGTTCTATTTAGTTAGTTATGGTCTATGATCATGCTGACTTAAACCAACCTGTTTGACGAGCTACTGAAACAACCTCCATGTTTGACTTGTGAGATGTAGCAGCTAACTCTTCCCAAATCACATATTGATGCCTTAATAGACCAGATAAAAGATGAACCGTTCTCTTTTTTATACGCAGAGACATTGTGTAGTTATTTATTTAGATTTATCGAGTGAATCCATACAATCTTAGCGAAAACTTGTCCTACTACAAACGTATTAAACACGGCATACCTACTTAGCATACGAATAAATGATCAATTGAAACGCTGATTTGCCAATTTGTAAAACTTTTGTTAAAGGGTGATATCGTAGTGTTTACTGTAAAGTGAAGGGAATACAAAAGCGTTTACAAAACTTTGAATAAATAACTTGTACTAGTGAAACTGAGAGTTATTAAAATGTCAAAAAACTGAGATTTCGAATTTATTCGTCAGAGATAAATGAATGCATGTAAAACAAATCTCAGGCATATCACACCTCAAAATATCAACAATATTACATTGGGAAAATAATATTATGTATTTTCCATTCAGCAGGCTTAGTAAATAATGATTGTGTGATTTCAAGAAATTTCTCGTTTGAAAAAATAAATAATTGGTGGATAGGGAACATTGTAATAAAACATGTTATCAAACATAAGTATATATTCAACATCGAGGGAATACGCGAGATTTAACTACACAAAATATATTTTAAGATTTTAAAACACCAGAGATGAAATAGAAAGTAGCATTAAAAGAACGTCACAAGATTGACGTTCTTTGTGGTAATAGAATAAATTAAAAGTGAAGCCATAAAGAAAAAAAACTTGTTAGTTGTCATTGAAGTGAGAGAAAATACAAGATAAGCCGGTGTCTCTGGAAAATAACAAAAAACCATTTCATTTAAAGCTTCGAATTGACACACACAGAGGCCGACGTAGGCTTTCGCAGAATATATGATGGAACGGTAATGATTACAACATACTAAGCTTGTGTGGAGTATAATATATATATTCTTTTATACTTATATTCTTTTATACTTATATTCTTTTATACTTATATTCTTTTATACTTATATTCTTTTACTTGTTTCAGTTATTTGACTGCAGCCACGCTGGAGCACCGTCTTTAGTCGAACAAATCGACTTATTCGTTGTAAGCCTAGTACTTATTCTATCACTCGCTTTTGCCGAACCGCTATGTTACGGGACCTAAACATACCAACATCAGTTGTCAAGCGATGGCGGGGGGACAGACACTGAAACACACACACACACACACACACACACACACACACATATATATATATATATATATATATATATATATATATATATATATATATATATATATATATATATATATATATATACATATATACGAAGGCTTCTTTCAGTTTCCATCTACCTAATCCACTCACAAGGCTTTTGTAGGCCCGAGACTATAGTAGAAGACACTAGCCTGTGAAGGCGCATGGCTCAGTGGTTAGAGCATCGAGCTTATGATCTCGCGGTTGTGAGTTCGATTCCCGGACCGGATTGTGTGTTGTGTTCTTGAGCAAGACACTTTATTTCACATTGCTCCAGTTCACTCAGCTGTAGAAATGTGTTGCGACGTCACAGGTGCCAAGCTGTATCGTCCTTTCACCTTTCCATTGGATAACACTGGTAGCGTGGAGAGGGGAGGCCGGTATGCATGGGCGACTGCTGGTCATCCATAAACAACCCTTCCCGGACTTGTGCCTCGGAGGGTAACTTTGTAGGTACAATTCTATGGTCATTCGTGACCGAAGGGGGTCTCAGCATAAACTCAACTATATATATAGTTGAAATTTATAGAAAGGCAAAAGACGAAGAAACAACAATCAAGTGTACTAGTTTGACGCTCAGGAAAATGAAAAAGTCTTTTACGTTTCGAGCCTACGCTCTTGAACAGAAAGGAATAAAAGAAAATAAACAGAGAGAGAATGAAAAAAGACTTGTAGATTTCAGCGGCCCAGCATTGCAGAATTAATATAAACAGCACTTTGCAATGTTTTACCAAAAAGGAGAGTTACAAATGTCGCCAAATGTGACTAGGCTGTTAGGAGACACCTACATTGCTAGAAATAAGAGCTAAACCGCACTAAGGCTGTAGTCAACGCACAATAATGTGCGTTAGCTACAGTAGTAGAAGGGTTTAGGTCTTATTTCTATCAATGTATATATATATATATATATATATGTGTGTGTGTATTATGTGTGTCTATGTGTGTATGTCCGTGTGTGTGTGCTTATTTATTGATAGACTCTTCCATGGCTTTATATTACACCTGAAAGAAATAGTGCTCCAACGCTGCTACGATAAAACATTTCCACACCAACGGCATGGTGTGATATACAGATATACAGACACAAATAACTGAATGCCAACAACATATTTTTTATTACATTGAACGCAGAGGAATATTAACTTCACAAGAGCAGCAATCGAAGCTGTTTGTGATTGCTCCGTGGAATACAAATTTGTGTTCTAAACTATTTTCATCTGTAAGAGAAATAAATACAGTAAAAACAAAACCCAGATGAATTTCTTTATTGTAGGAAATAAAATAATAAAATGTGTGTTTGCATGGTTATGTCACGATTGAAACGTCACAAGCACGCGCAAACACTCTCGCTCAGACACACAAGCATACACACACAAACATACATACACACAGACATACACAAACAGACAAACACACACACATGCATGTGTCCTTGTATTTGCTGATGTGTGTGTGTCTGCTTATGCTTGTGTATGTGTACTTTTAGAAAAGTAATGAAATAAGAGTACTACAAGCATATTTTATATGTGAGTAATGTTTGTACAGAAACTAACACAGAAACGAACAGACACACACACACACGCATTCACACACACACACATTCACACACACACACATTCACACACACACACAACACATGCATTCACACACACGCATATACAGAGACCTGCACTTATATCTATATATATGTGTGTGTTTGTGTGTGTGTGTGAGAGAGAGAGAGAGAGCGTGCGTGCGGGTGTATCAATATCTATACTGATCGATATACTCAATCAGTGTGAATTCAATATTTCAATACTACACTTGTATATTTGTGTGTGCGTGTATGTGTTCATATATATATGTATATATATATATATATATATATATATATATATATATATATATATATATATACATATGTGTATATATATATATATATATATATATGTATATATATATATATATATATATATATATATATATATATATATATATATATATATATGTATATATATATATGAATGTATAGGCATTATGTATTCATTATATGTGTTGTTTATATATATATATATATGTGTGTGTGTGTGTGTGTAAGAATTTATGTGTATATAAATGTATATATGTATGAGTTAATATGGGTATGTATGTATGTATGTATGTATGTGTGTGTGTGCATCTATCTATCTATATACGTATGTATGTATGTATGTGTGTGTGTGCATCTATCTATCTATATACGTATGTATGCCCCTATGTAGTCTGAGGTGAATCAAGTGGTATGAAGCTTTACTGCCAAAGTGCATCTATTAAAATCAAAATACATGTATTATATATTATATATATATATATATATGTGCGTGTGTGCGCGTATGTATGCGTGTGTGCCTGTAGAGAGTGAGTATTTGCAGGTACTATATATTTATATAATCCATCATATACATATAATTTTGACTGTAATAATTTATCTACGGCAATAACAATACTTCAGACGTCGCGATTCTCCTCAAGGTCTCTGACAAAAATAAAATCTGTATCGTGAATATGTAATTTTTGGAGTGGAAAAAATGCCAAAAATATGAAATAAAAGCAATAACACGAAAATGCTTTAGTTGTGCACCAAAGACATCCTACTTTGGCACTCACTTAAAAAGCAGCGGATTCGAAAATTCGTGGCCTCTATACAACAGTTTTCTGAGATATTTCGTTTCATGTCCTCTGACGTAAATTGGTTATTTGCCAATACACCCACACATACACGCACACACACAGACACACACACACACACATACATACACACCACTCACACATGCACACACACGCTTTTAGATATATATATATATATATATGTATGTATGTATGTGTGTATGTATGTGTGTATAAATCAGGCTCCTTCACTTGCACTTCTACCAATATCATCTATTGCATCTCTCCAACCCTACACATTCCTACCCCACCTTTCCCATCCTTCCCATCCCATCCCTTACACCCTCTCCCACACACCCCACCTCTACCCCTTTCTTAGCTCTCCTGTGTGACCCTTCTGTCCGGCATTCACCATGATAGATCGCTAACCACTACACACATTTTTTTTTACTCTTCCGCTTATAAATTGTATTTGTAATGTGTGAATTAGCAGGTTAAATTCTTTTTCTGTAAACTCCATCTCATCCAGATTGTCACTTAGGCATTAACTGACACAATCAAGTGCACCAGTAATTTATTGGAATAAATGTGAATTCTTAATCTGGGTATAGAAGCTGGAGTTCTTGAAGCCGTTGTCCGTAGTTATTCTCTTACTTTTTGGATTTTGATGAGATATTCATACCAGTATGGCAGCTGACCTATATGATTATTACATATTTTTTCTTGTCTGTCCCAAACAACAATATCAGGTCTGTTATATTTACACTTCATAGGTATGATGGAAACCTTCCACCAATATTCCGTGTGTTGGTGTTTATGTATGCATTCAATAACTATAGTATTCTCTGTGATTGTTCCAGAACTCTCTTTCCTTCGCATTGTTTTAGCACATAGGGTGGCAGTTCTTTTCATGGCAGCTTCTAATTACAAGTGTGTTGTCGTCCGCAGAAATGTGACATAATCTACAGTTTTGGTTCCATCATCGGCTTCACTGTCTGTTTTGTTTATTAGGAATTTTGTAGCAAATTCCTGTTCTTGAACTACAAATACATAACTTTCGAAGTGTGATATAATGTAGCGCTCACAAGCCCAAGAGATGCTGCGCTTCATGTCAATATTACTGCTTTCTTGAATTCCGCCGAGGTCGACTTTGCCTTTCATCTTTTCGTGTACTGGGTCGATTTAATCGACTGGCCTCCTCCCTAAAAATTTCAGGCCTTGTGCCTAGAGTAGGAAAGAATATTACTGCTTTCTTCAAGTCTTCGGGTAACACTCATTTGATAGTCTTTTTCTGTTCTTAGGGTTTTGTAAGCTGAGCATCAGGAGTCTGGCTTCGATAAAACGGGAGATGTGTTTCATCGTCCTCGTCAAACCAGTCTTGATTCTTCCTCTGGGCAAATCCGATCGTCGCCTCGGCGGCGGCAGTCATGTCTTCACGAAGGCTGGTCCAAAGATCCTCAATTTTGCTTTTCACTGTCAGCGCTTAAGAACCAATGCTGGTCTCTTTACAATTAATGCACATTATCGAGCTCTTACACTTTTATCTGTCGAATGTATTATTTTGAGAGAGGAAAGAATGATATCTGTAGATTCAAAAGGCAGTTATAATATAAAGAAAATTACGAAATTTTCATAAAATATTGTTAAACATCGAAATAACGAGGGAAAAAAATGAAAAATGACACCCTAAAGCACACAATTATGCAATTGGATATGTTTTTTACAAAATAATTGATTTAATTCTTTTTGGAAAAGAGAGATTACGGAAGAAGCTACACAAAAATAAATGACCCTAAAAAAATAAAGATTAGATTTACATCTAAAAACTGAGAATTTTCATATATTAGGATAAATTTTTAAATCGTTTGTAATCATTGCGCTAATTAACGAGGAGCACTAGCTGGCCTTGTCCCAAAGTTAGAAACCAAAGCATAAGGTAGATAAATGGTCTCTAATTTAGGAACAAAGCAATTTTGAAGGGACAAGCAGGATTATAACAGCGACTCTAGTACTAGACTTTATTATATGGACCATTGTAGTACGAAAGCTAAAGCTGATATCGGCAGTGTTTGAAGTCAGAACACAAAACGGCCGGAAGAAATACTACAAGGCATTTCCCTCTAACATTCTATCTGCGAGCAGCATTCTATCACACGACTAAAGAATAATTTATTGCATTATATAATAGACCTATCTGTTTATCACTTGTGTGAGTCTGTCACAGATAACAGCCCGAAGCACATTTTGATCCCCACCTAAAATTTCATTTTCTTCTTATTTGTTTCTACATTCGTTTAAAGTGTTTCAAATGTGTCTGTTTGTCTCTGCTAGATATTTAGTCTGTCTGGTTCCTGGCATATCAGAGCAAGTTAGATAGAAAGATAGATAGATAGAAAGATAGATAGATAGATAGATAGATAGATAGATAGATAGATAGATAGATAGATAGATAGATAGATTTACATATATATATATATATTTACATGTATATATATATATATATATATATATATATATATATATATATATATATATATATATACACACAGCTGCATATATATATGTGTGTACACTCATGAACGGGTGTATATCTGTCTGTCTGTCTGTCTGTCTGTTGGTCTGTCTGTCTATCTGTATGTGTGTGTGTGTATGTGCGTCTAACATAGCGCGATGTACAATGTTTACAAGAAATAACTCTCTGAATCAAATAATATCGAACTAAAAGATACGTTTTCCAGTCTAAAATAATATTGATCATTATAAAAATCGATTTCGCAGAGAAAATGGAAATATTCTTAGTAACTATTCTGAACAATGTATCTCACGCGTATTGGAGGCGGGGGCGCGTATTGTAGAGAATGAATGATTTTTATGGGGCGGGGGAGAACATTTTATATCCTGAAGGTATTATACTAAAAATTTATAGAGCGATCAGTCGAGCATTTCTTGTCGAGGGGGAGACATTGCATTTTATCTTTTCAGCTCAATAAAAGAAGAATCGATCAATTACAAAGTTTTATTTAATCGATTAAGCATTCTTCAAAACATTTCTGACTTGGTAACCATGCTAGAAATTATTATTATCAAAGAACAGGATCCAATTATTGTGTTAGGTATGGAATAATTATTTCTTTCTCGGAAAAAAAATGACGTGGCTAAAACAAACAGGAAAGGTATGCAAATGAATGATTCGCCCTCCATTACTGATGTATGTTTTAGCAATTTCAATAAGAAAAAATTACAAATTTTGCTCTAGCAGAATGTGAACCCTGATATCATTAGTAACTTGTAAATCGAAGGTTATGTTCTTATTAATTAATCAATAACAATACCAAGCTCTGTACATTGACTAAGTCTATGCAAAACTTGAAATCCTCACAAATGATCAAATATTTTTTAATTGTCGCAGATAGAATCAAAGGATGGAAGAGAAACCAAGATCTTTGAAAGATAAAGCTACATTCTGTGAAACATCAAAGAAAGATATTAACTTTCTTAAACTATCTCATACTCTTCTGATATATTAATAAAGCTCTCTCAATTCAGTTTCTTTGTCCTTCTTTTTCAGAATTGCAACATGTATATGTGGAGATAGGTGTCTAAGGTCAATTAAATTAGATGAGAAATGGAGAAATATAGGTATTTATTATGTGTGTGTGTGTGTGAAGAGAGAGAGAGTGAGGAGAGAAGAAAGACAGAGAGAGAGGAAGAGCTTGATTTGTGATAAAGATGCGTGCATATACATATAAATATATATAATTGTATATTATAATAAATAAATATATCATAAATATATATACGTATTTATATAATATACATCGGAGACCCGCTTCGGTCACGAATGACCATGGGATTGCTCCTAGAAGGTTACCGTTCCAGCCACAAGTCCGGGCAAGGTTGTTTATGGAAGACCAGCAGTCGCCCAAGCTTACCAGCCTCCCCTCTCCACGCCACTGATGTTATCCAAGGGAAAGGCTAAAGCCGATACAGCTTGGCACCAGTGACGTCGCAACTCATTTCTACAGCTGAGTGAACTGGAGCAACAGACATATACATAAATATTAATTTATATATGTATATACATACATATATATCATATATGTTCACAAAGGTAGGTTGTTGCAACAGGCTGCAACTTTTTTGACTGCCTCCTCATGCCAGAAGGAAACATTTCTGTCGTAACAAGGAACACGGTTTTTATACAATTTTACTTATGTCTAATGTGTCCTTATTCCCCCCCAAGAGTTTCATTTTTACCCCAGTTGGGGAAATTTACCCCTGTTCGCCGACCCCTGTTATGAATACATAATCGTCACTGTCCTGAGAACTATCTATACTGACCATAGCCGCAAATCCCGACTTCATTCTTTAACAAACAGGCATACTAAACCAAATGTTGTAACGAATAAGAATCTCCGATTGTGTCATTATTAGTTACAAGATGAATGGGACATTTAAAAAACATTACAGCTGGAAATGCCAATATTGATACTAAAAACGCAACTCATCTAAGACTTTCTTATTCATTTCATCTATATGTAAAGGAAATAAATATATTAAAATTTTCATGTTTCTTTAGTTTACATCTAATTCTTAAAGTATTTACTTTTTTTTGTGTGTGTGTGTGTTAAATAAGTTTGAAATATCCTGTGACAGCCAAAATGGTATTCTTCAAATTTCTAAAGACTTTTCTTTCGTTATTCTATATGAAGATATCGTCTTAACATCTCTATCTTGTCTTTTTTATTCTCCCTCTTCACTCCTCCTGACACCCTTCTCCCTCTTCACTCCCTCTGACACTCACTTTCTCCCTTTCTCTCTCTCCTCGTCTTTCGCTCTTCCTCTCTCCTCCTATGGCCTCTCTCCACCTTCCCTGGTTGTAATAATGCCGTCATATCACCGAATGACTGATTACCTAAGTGTTATCAATGAATCCTCAGGAAATCTCTGAAATGTATTGATTAATTTGTCATACCATGAAGTATCTCGGTGATATATCTTACACAACCATACTCTAACTTATCGCGTAACTCACTGCTGTATTGGGTCCTCTCTTTCTATCTTCTGCCACTGCGACAATACTTTCAATAGTTTACCTACCATTTCAACTCACCACTCCTATGCCATCCCACATAATGAAAAAAGAGTGAGGTACACCACTCCCCTTTTCGAATCGAACCGCTCCACGACACAAGGCACATAACCTCTTCAAGGCACCGCCGTTCAAAAATGTGCAAATAATTATAAAAATAGTGGCAATGATAATATAATGATAATAATGATTTTAAATGTTGATACAGGGCCAGCAATTTCGGGGAAGAGGTAAGTCGATGACAGCGACCCCAGTACTCCGGCAGCTATTCTATCAACCTGAAAAGGATGAAAAACAAAGTCGAATCGGTGCCTACCGGACTCAAAACACGAAAACGGATGAAATATCGCTAAAGATTTCTTCCGGTGTGCTAACAATTCTGCCAGCTCACCGCCTACTTAATAATGATAATTATTATTATTATCAATATTATTATTATTATTATTATTATTATTATTATTATTATTATTATTATTATTATTATTACCATCATCATCATCATTATTATTATTTCAAATTGCTGCCACAAGTGCAGCTTGGGGGAGGGGATTAAGTCAATTACATCTACCCCAGTGCGTAACTGGTACTAATTTAATCGACCCCGAAACGATGAAAGGCAAAGTCAACCTCGGCGGAATTTGTACTCAGATTGTAAGGAGGGACAAAATGCCGTTAAGCATTTCGCTGTGCATGTGCTGACGACTCTGCCAGCTCGCCGCCTTAATAATAATGAGAAGAAGAAGAAGAAGAAGAAGAAGAAGAAGAAGAAGAAGAAGAAGAAGAAGAAGAAGAAGAAGAAGAAGAAGAAGAAGAAGAAGAAGAAGAAGAAGAAGAAGAAGAAGAAGAAGAACTAAAACTGTACGCTACAAATGACAAACAGCTGGAAACATTACTACAGACAGTATATGATTATACCAAAGAAATAAACATGAAATTTGGCTTAGAGAAATGTGCCAAAGCAACCTTGAAAAGAGGAAATCTAGTTAAGTGTAGCAACATCACACTAGATAAAGCAATGAAATAAGAGAATTGGAACAAAGCCAGACATATAAATACTTAGGAATCAATGAACTAGATACAGCATACATAAATGAAAGAGAAGAATGAATACTATAGACGAGTTAGATTAATACTGAAAACAGAGCTCAATGCGAAAAGCAAGATAATAGGTATCAACACTCTAACTGTCTCTGTTATAAGTTACAGTTATAATATCCTTAATTGGATATTAAATGAACTACTCAAAATAGACAGGAATACAAGAAAAATAGTGACAGGATTTAGGATGCACCACCCAAAATCTGACATAGAAAGGTTATATACAAAACGTATAGAAGGTGGTAGAGGCCTTATACAGCTAGAAAACTATTACAAATTAACCACCATAGGACTACAAAAATACCTACTTCAGAAGCAAGGTAAACTAATACAAATAGCTACAAAACATGAACAAAACAAAAAATCTGCTTTCAGTTTTTAAGGAAGCTGACAAATGCAAAAAAGAAGTCATGCTACCTAACAACTATGAAGAAAAAGAAGAAACAACAAAAGCTGTAAAGCAACTGAAATCCAAACTAAATTGGAACAGCAACGGCTCATGATAAAACGATGAGAAGAAAATCCCCTTCATGGCAAATTGGAGGACGGACCTGACAGCATACGGAAGAAGTTTAGAGACAGTCGAAATTAGGAGGGGCATCTTCCAAGGGGTCTGCCTGTCCACAGTGATCTTTGTACTGTGCTTGATACCACTAACACTGATTCTGAGGAAAGCAAAAGCTGGGTCTGTATTAAAAAACCGCCAACAAAAAGTCAACCATTTGTTATTCATGGATGACCTCAAACTTTATGGTAAAGATGAAGCCCAAGTCAGTTCTCTCGTTGATATGGTGTATACTTTCAGTGCTGATATCAGAACGGAATTTGGACTGAGAAAGTGTGGTGTGTTAGTCTTGAAGAGAGGCAAAATCAAATGTATGGACGGGCTAACGATACCGTCGGGGGAGGTTATGAAGCAAATAGAAGAGACGGGTTATAAGAACTTGGGGATTTTGGAAATGGATAAATTAATGGAGAAAGAAATGGCAGAAAAATTTAAGGTGTAGTACTTGCGCAGACTGAGGCTAATCCTAAAGTCGTAACTACATGGACGGAATAAGATCGAAACTATCAACACCTGAGCGGTTTCACTGCTTAGATATGGAGCAGAGGTACTCACATGGACAGTTGACGAACTAAACAGGTTAGACAGAAAGACAAGGAAGTTGCTAACTAGATATGGGTCACTCCACCCAAAAAGTGACACAGACAGACTGTATGTACCAAGAAAAAGATTGTGTAGAGGACTTATTGGATACGAACACAGCATCAGAGCAGCAGAAAACAACATAGCATGGTATGTAAAAAAATTCCACAGAACCGCTATTACTAGAAGGTCAGGCTTGTGTAGGATGAAAGTTTGCGAAGATAAAGCACTATACAAGAAATTGAAAGCGAATGAAACTGAAAATAGGTGAGTAAAGAAAAGAATGCATGGTCAATTTCAAAGGGATGTTGAAGATAAGACAGACAGAGAAAAAAGATAGCTGTGGATGGCTAAAAGTGGTTTAAAACCGGAAACGGAGGCTCTAATCTGTGCTGCCCAAGATTAAGCACTAAGAACAAACTACGTAAAATACAGAATAGACAACACAGGAGAAAGTAATAAGTGCAGAAACTCAAACATTAGTACATTCAATCATCAACCTCTCAAACATTAATATATTTAATCATCAATCACTCAAACATTAGTCTATTCAATCGTCAATCACTCAAACATTAGTCTATTCAATCAGAAACATTAAATTTCAACCACTTATACTGTCATGTTAGTTTGTTACAAACATTGAATAAAGAATATTTGCTTTTAAGAATTTTCAAAATCTTCTAAGTCGATGCTTTACAATAATAACAACCCTAACAGAAAGCTATCCAATTACAACAGCCCTTACTGAAACCTTTCGAGCTGTTTCTTGTTTCTTTGTAGTTTGTGAGTCCTATATATCTGGATGCGTATTTATCTTTGAGCGTATCAATCATATTCAGCCACTTATTCATCCTCCTTGATATTAGCACACGTTTAGCATCAATAGATGAAGAAAGTGGTTGATATATGATGAGACATCTCCTTGAGAAAAATTCCGAATCTTTGTTTGAATTACTTCTCGTAAACGTTAAACAGTCCATTCTGATGAGAAAAGATACTTGACTTAATAGTTCCCGTTACCAGCTGAAGAAAACTGGCATAGTTTAAACCTTCCAGTCGTTTAAGGTTATTCTTTCAAATAGTTGACGAGAACAGTCGACCACACAAAACATAAGTGCACGAAACCTTTGGGTATTTGTTTTAAACATTTATTTGCAATACATACATCTATGTATGAATTTCTGTGTTTGTGCGTTTGCATGTGTTGAATGCGGAGGTTTCTTTTAAGAAAGATTAAAACTGATTTGTCAAGAAAATTGCATTGTTGATTCTATCGATTTAACCCAATATTACCCCCTTTTCCTGTGGGAAATTTAGCTTCGATAGGGAATAATATTCATTTATCATTTTCGATTGGGCTGAAAAGCAGAAACGATATAAAAAAATACATAATCAAAAACAATTAAAACTTAGTTATATAATGCATTTAAAATTCTACTTTCATTTAACCTTAAGCGTCGTTTTGTTAGCTTTTCAATGGATTATGATAGGACAATAACCAAAAAGTTTCATTGTGAAGTTACTTTCTTCCATTCAGAAAAACTAAAAATAATTAAGAGCTTCCATTCTGAGAGATAAACTTAAATGTTTTCAGGTTAATTTTTTAAGACAGATGCTTTGTTATATTCAAACAAAACATAAATGCTTGACTCGGTTTTCAAAATACATCTGCAATCAAGTCTAGAAAGAAAACAGACAATGAGGATTTTCGGCGTTTAACTAAAGAGCTGAAAATTAATGCAGGCATGAAATATGAATTAATAATTCAAAACTGAAGTGTTTCCGTGTATGTACGCATGTGGAAATGTGTGTCCGTTTTGTAAAGAGGGTTTCTTTTATTTAGTTTCTATTTATTAGTTTAACAATTTGAATCCGTGCTCTCTATAGAACTTAATTAAGTGTCGAAATTCATTCATTTTAAAATATGGGAAACCTCTTAGAATAAACGTGAGTCAAGAAGAGGGTCCCATTTTTCCATTTATAATCTATTGAATACAAATGAAGTGTGCCATGTTCTTCAAAATCAATTCAAGGAACTATGAAATGAATCCTTTGTGGTTGATCACCATGCTGGCAGCAACAGCTACATTTCCCATAAATAACAGTCAAAATTCCCCTAACAACCGAACAGAACCCATACGAGCCAATTCCTTGACGTATTAAGCTGTCGTTGATGCCAAAGGTGGAACAACTCCGTGTTAGATGATAAAACTTTCATTTAATAAGTAGTTACCACTAGTTCGCCCAACCCCTATATGTTTATATAAATTTCAGCTGGGGTCAAGTTCAAAGAAACTATGGCCAACCGCTAAGATAAAGAACTCAAAAATAAATCTATAAATAAGAAGTTAGTCCATAATCGTTAGTCCAACAAAATATATTTTGTTTCACCAGTAACTCTTTGGGAAATAAAGAACAATATTGAAGGACATTAAAGACAAGGGGTACTTTTCTCTGATGTTCACACATCAAAGTTTGAATCGATCTGTTAGGTTATAGAGGTGGAGATATATATATTGAGTATAGAGGTGGAGATATATATATATATATATATATATATATATATATATATATATATATATATATATATATATATATATATATATTGAGTATAGAGGTGGAGATATATATGTATGTATGTTTGTATGTACTACGTATGTATATGTGTGTGTATGTGTGTACCCACACTTTGTTACATCCGGTGTGTCACGCTGAATCTCTTTGAGAGTTACGTTAAGGGTACACATGTCTGTGGAGTGCTCAGCCACTTGCACGTTAATTTCACGAGCAGCTTGATCCGTTGGTTGTATCAACTGGAACACTAGTCGTCCTAACCGACGGAGTGCCAGGCCTTATATACTGCGTGTAATACTGCGAAATTCTGTTCGTGTACTCTTACATATATATCTAGCACGTTCACCATCACAGTCCAGTTATAATTGTCTCCTAAATTAATATTTTTAATTTAATAACTTGTTATATTTCATATATTTTATTTGTCATTTGAAACTGAGAATCTTTACGACTTTCTTGATAATTTCATTTTTAATAATATTCTCTAATTAATATTTCGCTTTTGATATTTTGCCATAAAACAGATGGTGCTGCAACAACAACAACAACACCAACGATGAAAACAACACCAACAGTGACAGTAACCACAACAGATGTAAGAATGGTAACGTAGCTTTTGTAGCAGATGCAGGAGGCGGAGAAGAAAGAAAGAAAGAAAGAAAGAAACCGTTGGTGGCTTTTATATGAGATTTCACATTTGGATTCAATAAAACAATTACGTTAATTTTGTTTTATTTCATTTTAACTTTATTCTGTCGGTCATAGGTGGGGAGAGAGGAGCTATTCCTCCTCACACAGAGAAATAGGATGATGTGGATTCTTAATTTAATATCAACTTATTGATAACACAGTAATAATTCAACTCTTCGAGACTTGACTGGAATGGTTTCTATTTTCATGCAAGAAGACAATTTGATAAAAAGAGATAAAGAGGGAGGGAGAGAGAGAGGGGGGGGAGAGACACAAGGGGGACGAGAATGTGTGTGTGAGAGAGAGACAGAGAGAGATAGGCCCCGTAAATAGAAAGCTAAATTGGAGCCAGATTCAGGCGACGAGGTGGTAATGTAGTAATTTACTGTGCGATTAGATCCGCGCATACAGCTGATGTTGCGTGATATGTTTCTTGGACAAATTACTAAATAACAACACTTCGAAACTATGAGGTTTCTGGTTCAGTTCCACTGCACGGCAAATTAATTATCTTTTTTATTATTATTATTATTATTATTATGGTTTGGGGAGGCTTTGGTGGGGTTGCATCAGCCCGTCGCATTCTTTCTAAGTGAATTCGGCAAACGAAAACTTTATGGAAACCTGTCTTTGCATGCAGAGAGAGGAGGAGAAAGAGGGAGTGAGAGTGGGAGAGATAACGACATACACGTATGAGCACGTGTGCAAGTGTACGTAAGTATGTATGCGTCCGCGACTAAGTGTGTTTGCCTCCTTCCATATCGTGCCTTCATATCGTGACGCTGCTTGGTAATCTGTGTTTGTTTACACCTCGTCATCTAGCGGTTAGACCTAATAGAAGTCGTGCTGATATAAGTATCAGACTGGGATCGATTTGATCGAGTTAGATGCACCAGTATGGCCGTATTCTTGAATTGAGAACAGTGAAGCCACATGCGATAAATTTGTTAGTCAGCCCTTTAAGTATCCTTTCTACTGGAGGCACAAGGCCTCAAACTTGTAGGGTGGGGGTCTAGTCGATTACATCGACACCAGTGTTTCACTGGTACTTATTTTATCGACTCCAAAAGGATGAAAGGCAAAGTCGACCTTGGCAGAATTTGAACCAACAACGTAGCGACGAGCGAAATACCGCTAAGCATTTCGTCCAGAGCGCTAACGATTCTGCCAGCTCGCCGCCGTAGTTGGCACTTTAACTATATCACTTCTTCACATAAACGACATTAGACAAGGTCATATATCTTAATTCATTTGTGAACAATTTATTCATATCATTTAAGTACAGTTGATCTTTGAATCAAAGCCTGAAAGCACATCATGCAACTTTACATAACATATTTCAAGTGAAATAAAATTTGTTAGGTCAAGAGGTTTCCAAGAAAATGTTTAAAACGTATAGTGCTGAATTGAATAGTAAATTACATCTAAAATAACCTCTTCCCCTTCATTAAATACAACTATTTATATAGTCATTTAATATTTATAGAAATATTTTAGCACACCGAACAAAATGCTGAACTGCATCTCGTCCGTCATTACGTTCTAAGTTTAAATTCCGCTGAGATCGACTTTGATTTTTATCCTTTCCAGGTCAATAAAATAAGTTTCAGCTGAGGTCGATGTAATCGACTTAACCCTTCCCTAGAAATTACTGGCCCTCAATAAACACTCACAACGCCCAGTCTGGGAATCGAAACCGCGATCCTATGACCACGAGTCTGCTGCCCTAACCACTGGGCCATTGCGCCTCCACATTCCAGTGAATAAACAAAAGTGAAAAGGACAATTATACATTGAGAAGATTTTAATGAAGTCTTAGATATTCTTGAGTCATGGCTGGAATATCTTTGTTCATAAGTTACGCGAGACATTACAAACTTGAAGCTAAACAAATATTGAACTCAAATTTTGGAACAAGCCACCAATTTCAGTACTCAACTAGTGCTTATTTTATCGACCCTGAAAGGATGAAAGGCAAAGTCGACCTCAGCGGAATTTGAACTCATAACTTAAAGACGAACGAAATGCCGCTCAGAATTTTGCCCGACGTGCTAACGACGTTCCCAGTTCACTGCCTTAGGCTAAGCAAGTATTAAGTAGTAAAAAATCGTAGACGTTGCGGTTTTAAGGTCTTGCTTGGACTACCATTGGCCCACATCTATTGTGAACCAATAAAATAGTATCAGTAATACAGCAATGTCCACTTCATGGATTATAAACCTGTCTAGCTCATTTCGGCCTTCTGATATGAATTATATTAACGTCACAAGTTTCTTTAGGAAAATCATAATGCTAGATAATTTCATTCTTCCTAGTCTATAGACTCAATGTCTTTTAAGAAAACATGTTAACGTAGTATTGGCACTTAATCCACTTAACCGATGGAATTGGAAAGAGAAAATCCGATGCAGGAATAATGGAAAGAATTTGTTGATGGTAAATTAAGAAAGTGGCTTTAGATAGATAACAAGTGACAGTGTCATCAACTGATTGAAAACGTGGTTGTGTAATTTCAACTTGTGTTTCTTTTTATTCGCGAAGATACCGGACTTATAAGGTTTAGGAATAGGTAAGCTGATTACGAAAGTTTTGCAGAATTTTGGCATTGAATAGATTCTGAAACGTTTTTGCAATGAATGTCAAAGAGTACAAAATTATTACATAGAAATTGATTTTCAGAAACTTGCGGCTGCAGCTTCCATTTTGGATATCTGGAAATGTGAAGAAATGACATATATAAAGTACAGTCTTTTAATGAAGTTATAGTTTAAAAGATTATAGTCAAGAGAAGACCACTCACATTTATTAATGAATTGTTTGAGTTAATGTTTGGTAAAACAGACAATTAGCATTAAAAGAGATAAAACTAAGCAAAACTTTATTGTTTACTGGTGTCTGAAATCAAGATTATTTTCTGCAGCACTTTGACTAATGTTCAAACGTGGTAATTTATATCAGAAGACTAAGTATAGAGAATTAAATTGACCTCAATACATTACTGGTATATATTTTAGTGAATCTGTAAGAATTAATTTCCGTATTTCAGGTACGAATAAAGGAAAAAAAAAACGAAGTTTCTGACAGGACATAGACATTTGATTCTACAACAAAAAGAGAGTTGAATAAACGGAGATTATTAAAGTAATTTCCCCTTGTTAATACAAACCCCATGAAATAAATTCCTGAACTGGACAACAGGATCATTGCTGAACGAACTGGATTGAAATACAAGAAAAACTCTCAGCGAGAACTCAAGAGCGTAAATAACATTGGCACGAGAATGGTATTAGTTAAATATTCGTTTTGCTAGCAAGTGGTTCCGTGCTAGATCCCAATGTTCGGATTGACCAAAGAAATGCCTCAGTGTAACCCAAGCAACATGGACGATAGCATTGTGTGTATAATAACTGCGTTTTATATTACTCTGTATGATATTACTGTTGATGATGTTACGATGAAAATACAGTAATATTAATTACATCATACAATCACTCCATACAAAGTCATGTCATACACTATAATACCACACGTATTAATATCCTTTGTATCATAAGCATAAGGCCTGACATTTTGTGGGAGGAGAGTAATCTATCATATCGACCCCAGGATACAACTGGTATTCAGTTTATTGAACACGAAAGGATAAAAGACAAAATCGACCTCTGCAGAGTTTGAACTTAGAAACGTAAAGACAGGCGAAATGCGTGCTAACGATTCTGCCAGCTTCGCCCCCTTATCACACGTAGTAATATCATAATCAGTAATATCACACACTGTAATATAATACATAGGAATGTCATGCACATTTATACTGTGCAATATTACGCATTGCGATATCACTCGGTAATATCCTACAATATTATCATACAAAGTAACACCCCTGTAATATCATACAGGTTATCATATATCTCATACACCCAACCCGTGGCTGTGTGGTAAGAAGTTTGCTTCCCAACCATTAGTTCTGTGTTCAGTCTCACTGCATGATACCTTAATCAGGTGTCTTCTGTAGTGTCGGCCCGACCAAAGTCTTATGGGTGGATTTGGCAGACGGAAACTGAAAGAAGTCTGCCGTGTGTGTGTGTGTGTGTGTGTGTGTGTGTGTGTGTGTGTGTGTGTGTGTGTGTGTGTGTGTGTGTGTGTGTGTGAATAAGTACCAGACTTGAAAACAGGTAAGTGATGTGGTCGATTCCTTTGACTAAAGATTTTCAAGGTGATGCCCCAGCATGGTCGCAGTCTCATTAACTGAAACAAGTAAAAGTAAAACAGATAAAAGATACACAATAATAAGCAGTAGTCTCATACAGAATAATATCATACACATACGTATCACTATAGTGATATTAAACACAGTAATATCATGCAGTAACTGAAATATATAAATAAATATATACAATATATGTGAAATAAATATATAAAAAGAAAACAATTACTTGTCATTAAATGCAATATGTAATGCAAGCGTTGATTACTTCATTGGTTACTGATTTAATTTTAATGCCATATGACGGCCTTTATAAAGCCATCGAAGATTTGTCTTACAGAAAGCACAAACGTTTCTTCGCAAGATCTCATCATGAGTTTACGCGATACATAATGTAGAATTAACGTGAATTTTCTATTTTCTACAAGTTTGTGTGGGTGTGCACACACACACACACACACATACACACAATACATATGTGTGTATTTAAATATACACACATAGATAGATAGATAGATAGATAGATAGATAGATAGATAGATAGATAGATAGATAGATAGATAGATAGATAGATAGAGAGAGAGAGAGAGAGAGAGAGAGAGGTGGGGAGATACAAATATATATGTGTATATATATATATATATATAATATCTCTGTGTGCAACCAAATTGAGGATTAAAAGACATTTCTAAGTATGTTTCTTACAGAGTATTCTCTTAAATCCCCTATAAATGGTGAATGTATTTAGGTCTTTCAAAATATATTATGCTATTGGTTATGACAAGATTACAAAGTCTTGGGTGTATACCTCAAGTCAAATCCATCAATAATATTTGTTCGTAGTATTACTTCTAAATTTGGTACGTTTACGCTAAATTTGGTATAAAGTGTATGGCCGTTTCAACCAAATCCGTTATTTGCAAGATTCTTGCGTTATTAGTTTTGAAGACGGGAAGGCAAGATTCATATAACAAGATTGTTTGCTATAAATCTTGTGTAGTGAAAAGAAAGGGATATTTTCGTGCCAGTAATATTTCTAAGTTTTCGATGATGTTAATAAAATAAATCCTAAAATCATTTTTAGAACGATAATATTTTCAAATCTTGTGTCAATGCTTAAAGCGAAATATGTTATAAATCTACTCCTCTTGTTATTTTATGATACAAAATTCAGCGTTAATTCTTTTATTAATGGGAATTTTTCCTGTCTTTCAGTTAGCATGTTACACAGGCATATATTTGTAGATTATAGCTCATTTATATTCAGCAATTACGCGATGGGTTTATATCTCTACACATCTACAGTGGTCGTCAAGAGACACATAATATAATTGATACATTTGTATTTCTATTACCCTCTGCGTATATCATCAATAAATGTCCAGCTTAAAAATTGCCGTATATCTTGGGAATATAAACATTAGGAGATGGTGGTTTGCAATGAAACAAAAATAATGTGTATAACTTTTATGAGATAATTGAAAAGAATCACTCTTTATACCTACACGTGTTCTTTATGAGACAAAAATATTAAGGAAGATGTAAATTGAGTTTAATTTATGGAATTTCATTATCCATGTTTATATATGTAAATGTTATCATTATAAATATCTACATTATACATTTGTCATTTTTAGGTAAAATTTCGAAGCACCTAAAGGTTATTATTTCAACCATTCAGGTACCATTGTGCCGGCGATCTTTCGTGAGCCTGAGACTATTCAGAAGCAGGGAAAAAAATATGGTCCATGCATCATCTTCTGTTGATAGATTGGTAGATAACTCTATATTTTGTAAGAATATAGACAATGACCAAATGAAAAATGAAATAAAAGGATGGAAGTAACGATATGGAAAATATGAAATTAATATTTGAAGCAAAAATAATTTCTAAAAGATCTTTCGGAAAATAACGTTGTTGCCTCAGTTTTACCACAGCTCACATTGGCTAAGTAAAAATGCATTGAAACTATTCACAAATTTTTGGTATCAACCATCTTCTGTAGTTTTTTAGAATTCGGTTGAAATATATCTCAAGTATGATTCGTAATGACAAGTACTTTCGAGTATAATTTAAGATGGAGTAAGTAACTTTGACTAACAACTAGTACTTTAAGATGATTGTGTATGTAATGCATTACACTTCAATTGACAATAACGTTGAGTTGTAACAAACAAGAAGAAAAACTATTAAATTCTCTTTTGATATGAGACAATGTCTTTCCGCGAATAGAATTGACATATTTAAAGACATGTCACATTTAAAACATTCCTAATTAAATAACTGTAATTATACATAACAAAATAAATGCTTCTACAGACGCCAATAATTTCAAAGGCAGAATGCTGAACGCATAATTAATAAAATTATTGATGAAGGAATGAAAACTTATCCAATTCAGATAATAGAAAAATAATGTATTTTTTCTATTTACTACTTTTTTTTCGATGTTGGAAAAGTTCATCACAGCTGATTAGACTGAAGGGAAAATTACAGATGCCTGAAATATGAAAGATACATATTAAATATATGACTGTGTTTCTGAGTTAATATATCATATAGATAAGGATACAACCCACCTTAATCAATGGTTGTTTTGATTTTATTTAGGGTCAATAAAATATGTGATAAAATGAATATTCCCATCCTTATAACAAAGGTGTGGCTCATGGAACGGTAAGCTTCTCGAGGGTTCGGGGCCGCCACCATCCATTGTTTTATCCATTCGTTGTATCCACATGCTTTCTCAGGATGATTAGGATAGATGGGGCCCTAAATCGATTTGATTTACTGTCAGGTTTAACTCCCTTCTCCTTTACTTGTTTGCAAGCACTCACAACATTGAAGATTTATGCTAGATGTCTTTTTCTAACTGCCTCCAAATACTGCCGAGATCAGACCGTCTGCCCAGTTATATTGCAGGCGTAGCTGTGGACACAGTAATGCCATACTTCTAGAGACATACTTTAACAAAATCTAAGGGGTCCCTCACTCCTAGTGGTTTTACAGCATGCTTCACTCTAACCCAGATTTTCGAAGCCTCGGTTCTATTACTAGATAGTCTTACAATGTTAGAAATCTATCTTGTAGTTTACATACAATATGTAAGTTTCACACAAATAAAAGTTCGCCTATAAAGAAAGCGGTAAGTTGTTTTCGTTCAAACCCACCGGTCACGGCGCATGGGTAGAATAAGAGAAGACAACTCACATGACACTAAACCGGTTGAATGATCAATTTCATTGTGATTTACCAATGCTAGATATCATTTTATCAAGGAATTCGTTAAATAAAAACCCTAAAATATAACATAATAAATTTGTATGTATGAATGTATGTATGTATGTATGTATGTATTATGTATGTATGTATGTATGCATATAGTATGTATGTATATATGTATGTATTTACGCACGTATGTATGTACTAGTGTTTGAAGTATACATAATTTTAGCTTATATATTGTGAAGCTTACACTGCACAATCCGTGTATAATATTGAGTGACAGAAATGTCGATAGTATTTTAGAAATTTACGTTAGAAAACTGAGTGAAATTATATTGTTGTGCATAAGTGAAAGTGAAGTTCAGAAATATCACTAACGTAAGCTATAGAACAATATTCATTGAACAATATAAGAAATGTGTCCATCATTCGGTTGTAATCGATGCATCTGCAATGATATACAGAGATTTCCATAACGAAAATGACAAGTTGCCAATAGCTATAGATTTTGGAAAGTTCTATGCGTAATTTAATTTCGTACAATAGGAATGGTGAATGGTCACTTTTATGAAGCTAAGGACAGGTTACGTAGGTAAGGTCTCATGACAGAGACGATCAAAATCGCTTAATATTAATTGCAATATTTATAAAAATGTGTGGTAAGATAAATACATTTTTTTAGTAATAGAAATTATAAAAGTATTGCAGTCTAACTTAATTATGGTAATTATCCAAGAATTAATTGACTATTTATCAGTGCATCTTTTTATGCTCTCAAATCAAATTTTATTTCTGGCTCTCATTCATTTTCGACTATTAAGAGCCGATAAGAACGACTAAATATATTGGTGGTTAACTCACACTTAAAAATATAAAATTATAATTTTCATACAATTATTTGTGTAATTGAAATACAGTCAAAATTAATTACACTAATGTTAGATTGAAATATGGTGATGGAGTTGTTTATTGTCGAACCAACAAGGGTCGCTCTATGTGAGCTCGATCTGAAAGAATTTACAGCCAAATCTCCATTATATCAAACCCTGCTTCCTTGAAAATGAAAGGTAACACATCGGATATTGTAGTACTTGAAATAATGTATCAGAAAATAAGACGGGCTGGCCATTCTTGAATTCACGTTGTTTAAAATTCTATTTGATTAAGGATGGCGTGGAGGTAATAAAAATAGCACGAGCATACTATTTTAAATGTTTCATCGATCGTATAAAGGGAATGTGTAATAGGATCCACGTTAAAATTTCAGCTGAGAACAGAGAAAGCAAACTTAAAAGCGGTATTGCGTTGACTCTCAAAAATCTCTGCCGTTATTTATTTAATTTAACCAAAGAAGAAAACAAAATCAACAGAGAAGATATATTCTGTCTGTTACATGATATAAAATCAAATGACAATCATATTTTGAAAGCGAAAGTAAAAGTAAAATAATGAAAAAGTTTTCAATTCTGAAAATTTACGCTAAGAACGGTTAAAATAACAGTAGAAAATACATTTAATGTGCTCATACAAATGTATTTCGTAACGTGTGTGTATATGTGTATGAGTAGGTGTTTATGTATATATCTCTTTGAATATGTGTAACAGAATAGACAGACACAGGTATTTATATGTATATATATATATATATATATATATATATATATATATGAATATATATGTATATATACATACAAAGCTGCATATAAAAAGATATATTCACATAAAGATATATAAATATATATATATATATATAAAGAGGTATACATATTTATACATATATTTCTTAATACATATATGCATACATACATACATGTGTATATATGTATCATGTGTACATATATATTTATATATGTATATGATAATATATATATATAAGTATATATATGTGTGTATGTGTGTATATATATATATTCATATATATGTATGTGTGTATATATATATATATATATATATATATATATATATATATATATATATATATATATATATGCATATCAGAAAGCACATACAATAATATCATTTCTATTAACATATTCCAATGGCTTCGTGAATATGTTCGCTATTAAAATGGATTTCATTGGAGAAAAAAAATCTAGCTTTGGATTAGAAGTCTGAAGAATGAAGAAAATAAAAGTGAAAAGATGGAATCAATCCGCCTTAATCGGTAAAAGTGGAAGAATATTAAATTTTCAAGTAGATTGGTTTGGCAATCGTCACCAAATCTTGTCAAGCTATGCAATTTTTAAATAATCTGCTGACTCATTGAAAACAGTTGTATGAATATGTGGCAATCATCCAATGTCTTCATATAACATTTGTTTATGAATAACTAAGAATTTTATGAGTGGGAACAGGAATAACTTTTGTAATGGTATGAGAAATTTTCTTTGTTTCATGAAGGCTTTCCATGCTGGTGTATTAAGCTATTTTAAAATGTTAAAGACAGAATTAAGGGGAGGAATTGGAAAGTACTATACATGTAAGAATATTAATTTATATCTGATATTCTCAAAGGATATTTCTTTACCAGAATTTCCAGTTAGTTTCATTAGAACTAGAACCCAGACGGCTAGGTAAAAAGAGGTTTTATCTTCAATATGGTAATGCCTGCCTAAAGTTTTCGAGGGTAGCAAACGAAAACCCGTAGCGTAGATCGGTGTCGTTTATATGATCCTTGTAAGTATAGAAAAGGAGTACCGATAATCTGCTGCGTTTAAAAGAATTAAGTTTGGTTTTAAACACAAGTGCAACACAATGTTGAAGAAAGAATTATCTTACGAATTTAAAATATACTGTTACATGATTAATGAAAATGGAAGGGAAGAAAAAAATGCAGTTAATCTTTGCTTTGCGATGGGGTTTGCCATTTGTCAGTTTGAAAATCACTGCCACCATCCCGAAACAGATTGCAGTATATTTTGAATTTTTGTCTATCGATAAAACATCGACCATTATTCTTTACTCTTTTACTTGTTTCAGTCATTTGACTGCGGCCATGCTGGAGCACCACCTTTAGTCGAGAAAATCAATCGATCCCAGGACTTATTCATTGTAAGCCTAGTACTTATTCTATCGGTCTCCTTTTGCCGAACCGCTAAGTTACGGGGACGTAAACACACCAGCATCGGTTGTCAAGCGATGGTGGGGGGACAAACACAGACACACAAACACACAAACATATATACGACGAATTTTTTTTTTTAATTTACTAGAATGAAAATGGGATTGTTGTGATTATTCCACCTGCCTACAGAAACGTTACGCTTCAGTTAATGAAGCGGTCCCACTATTAGCTAATATTACAATAGCATAGGTCGGCGAAGTGGTAGTATCGCTAGAACGCTGGACAAAATGCTTAGTGGCATTTTGCTTGTTGGGTTCTGATTTCAAATTACGCCAGGGTCACCTTTGCCTTTCATCCTTTCGGAGTTGATAAAATAAGTATCAGTTGAACATTGGGATCAACTTGACTCAGCTCCTCTCCAAAGCCGCTGGCCTCGTGTCAAAACTTGAAAACAATATTACCATCGTATGATATTAACTGTGGAGGCGCAGTGGCCCAGTGGTTAGGGCAGCGGGCTCGCGGTCGAAGGATCGCGGTTTCGATTCCCAGAGCGGGCGTTGTGTGTGTTTATTGACCGAAAACACCTAAAAGCTCCATGAGGCTCCGGTAGGGAGGGGTGGCGACCCCTGTTGTACTCTTTCGCCCCAACTTCCTCTCACTCCTTCTTCCTGTTTCTTGAGTAAAGCTGCGATGGACTGGCGTCCCGTCCAGCTGTTGGGGGGGGGGGGGGACACATACGCCATAGACACCGGGAAACTGGGCCCATGAGCCTGGCTAAGCTTTAAAAGGGCACATAAATAAATAATGATATTAGCTATGCAGCTACTTCCTGCCATATTTGTAAGCAGGTGGAGGCGCGTAGCTTAATGGTTAGGGTATTCGGCTCATAGTGGAGACGCAATGGTCCAGTGGTTAGGGCAGAGGACTCGCGGTCATAGGATCGCGGTTTCGATTCCCAGACCGGGCGTTGTGAGTGTTTATTGAGCGAAAACACCTAAAAGCTCCACGAGGTTCCGGCAGGGGATGGTGGCGAACCCTGCTGTACTCTTTCACCACAACTTTCTCTCACTCTTACTTCCTGTTTCTGTTGTGCCTGTAATTCAAAGGGTCAGCCTTGTCACACTGTGTCACGCTGAATATCCCCGAGAACTACGTTAAGGGTACACGTTTCTGTGGAGTGCTCAGCCACTTGCACGTTAATTTCACGAGCAGGCTGTTCCGTTGATCGGATCAGCTGGAACCCTCGACGTCGTAAGCGACGGAGTGCCAGCAACAACAAATTCGGCTCATGATCGTAAGGTCGTGTGTTCGATTCCCGGTGATGCGTTGTGTCTTTGAGCAAGACAGCTAATTTCCCGTTACTCCAGTTGGCAAAACTGAGATGTACCTGTATTTCAAAAAGCCAGCCATGTCACATTCTGTGCCACGTTGAATCTCCCTGAAAACTACGTTAAAGGCATGCGTGTCTTTGAAATATTCAGCCACTTATACGTTAACTTCGCGAGCAGGCTGTTCCGTTGATCAGATCAACTGGAACACTCGTCGTGGTAACCAACAGAGCGTCAGTCATTTGCAATCAAGCGTCGTATACGAGTCCGGAGTAACTGAGATGCGATGATAACGGGTGTTAAAAAGCTGTTGTTTATTATAAAGGTTTGCTAATTAAATTGAAACCAAACATATGTTCTTGTGCGCAAATATTTCACATTTTCAGAATGGCGTAATGAATGCCGAAATTAGAGGTGATTCTATTCTTATCTTGGCTAATTAACATTTTAATAATCAATCTCCGAAAGGCAGATTAAGTCAGAATAGTTCAGCCAAGTAATTCCTTTGAGTTACAGTTAATGTAATATGGAAGGAGTTAAGGTGTATTGGATATCAATGAGGGGAAATAAAGATGACAGTACCATATGCTACTGAAGGCATTTGGAACATCCAACATTACTGCTTCTATCTCCCATAAAGCAGAATATTCGTCTCTAAAATACTGCAGATGCTTTGTGTAACCAGCGTCAACATTCTAGCAAATGGATATATATATATATATATAATCCAAATCAAGAGACAAAGAAATTCTTTCGCACATCTTTAATGATTCGTTAGAATTGTTCCTGTAACAACTCTGCTTGCAATGCCAGTTTACGCAAAATTCGAAGTGAAAATTTACATGATGTTTGTGGTTTTAGACAGTAGAGTGGCAATTCATAAGACTTGCATCAAAGGTGCGTTCTTACGTTGAGCAAAACTGAGATGTACCTTTAAGAGCACACGTTTGATGAAAGTCTGATGAAGTGTCACTCTAATGTCTAAAGCTACGAACATAACGTAAATTTTCACTTCGAATTTTTGTGTAAACTGTCGTTACAAGCAGAGCTGATACAGAAACAATTGTAGAGAACCATTAAAGATATGTTAAAGGATTTCTTTGTCATATTATTTGGAGTATAGTTTATTCGTCGCTATATCCACACAACGGTTTTACCGTCATGAAACCCGGATTTTCTACATTTGAAGAATTTCGGTATTAGTCTGGAACCCGATAAAGTTCATAGCTCAGAACTCAGGTTGAGTGCCTCTCTTGAAATACACTATCTTTAAACTCTACCAGGACCTATGATATATCTGTATATAATGATGTTCATGCGTCTGTGTGTGTGCATTTGTGCATGCTTGCGTGGAAATGTGTGTATGTATGTATATATATATATATTTGAAGGTTTTTAACGAAAATGATTTGCTGATGGACATTTTTTATACTTTATTACTACCTTGCCTCTATATTTCTGCATAGCATATTTACATTTGCTATAATTTATATAATATTTATCCATAGGATATATAATATATATATTATAGATATATTATAAATAATATTTAATAATATCCTATGGATGTAAGAACATAGTCGCAAATGTACACGTGCTATGTAGAAACATATATCGAAAGGCATTAATAAAGTATATAAATTCTCTTCCACAAATCATTTTCGTTACTTCGCTATATTTATCCTAACATATAAGGAGTACCTATTTCTTTACTGCCCACAAGGGGCTACACACAGAGGGGACAAACAAGGACAGACAAACGGATTAAGTCGATTATATCGACCCCAGTGCGTAACTGGTACTTAATTTATCGACCCCGAAAGGATGAAAGGCAAAGTCGATCTCGGCGGAATTTGAACTCAGAACGCAGTGGCAGACGAAATACCGCTAAGCACTTCGTCCGGCATGCTAACGGTTCTGGCAGCTTGCCACCTTCTAACATATAAGGAGTACCGCATATATAACCATCCTATACGATCACCCTGGAAAATGGGAATAACAGGCGGTAGCCGAAACCAAAAGGCATGAGCTTTTACGAGTACATTCAGTCATTTGCCCGAAACAAATGCATTCAGGGTGGGCCATAATGATGGGACAGTTACGTAATGAATATATTTGGTACACTCCGTCATTCTTATAATCCAAGATACTAGCATTTAAAATGTGTCGCATCATTATGACCCACCATGTATATACATGCGTATATATGTAGTGTATTTAGACGTTTATATTTAATCGTGCTTAAAATATCAAATTATGTAATTTGTGCTTATTAGAATTGTGTGTATGCGTGTGCATAAAGCACTTTTTAAGAATATATTCTTTGATTCACCATTGTTACGTATGGTTATGCTATGACGTAATATATGTGTTTGTACATTTTTTTTCCTGTCAATTTATTAGTAGTTCTACCTCCACAATACTTTACAGCCAAATCTCGTCTGTAGAATTATTTCACACTGATTAGAAAGATGGCCTTTAAGAGTTTAGACCTTTCTCATCACTAATCCAGGATTCATCTATTGTACGCTTATACAAGCGGCTTTTCACTAAATGCATACATAAATCGATAGACAGATAGATAGATAGATAGATAGATAGATAGATAGATAGATAGATAGATAGATAGATAGATAGATAGACAGACAGACAGACAGACACGCGACACTTAAGGGAAAGTGGCCGTTGAGGGAGAAGAAATGGAAAAAATAAAGCATATATATATATATATATACATATATGTGCAACAGGTTTTTGTTTCAGTTTCCGTCTACCAAATCTGTTCACAAGGCTTTTAGTCAGCCAGAAGCTATGGTAGGAGATACTTGCCCAAGGTGCCATGCAGCGGAACTGAACCTAGAACTATGTTGTTGAGAAGAAGCAAGCTTCCTACCATACAGTCATGCCTGCGATTATGCATGTGTGTGTGGGTGTGTATGTGTACGTGTGTGTGTGTGTGTGTATGTGTGCATTTACGATGTCTATGCGTTTTCATAATAAAATAATGGGAAAAATATACACATACGTATGTATGTGTGTCTTCTTGTAATGAAAGCGTCAAATAAATTAATTTGTGAAATATATTTAAAGCTGTTATTTCGAGGGAGATAAGAAAATTACATAATAATTTGTATACATTTTTGTAAATTAATTAACGCTGATTAGTTTTAATTTTAGCGCAGCGAATATTATCGAACGGGGATAAGGCGAATTATACTAAAATATAGTTTGTATGTATATAATTACGTGGTATTAAATAATATGCAGAGCATTAACGGTATGTAAAAAAAGCAAGTCACTTTAGTTCTGTCACAGTCATTCAATTACACTTCGAGAAATTCTTCAAGTTTCGAAAAATAATCATTAAGAGAATAGTCATAAAATAGTCTGGACGGATTTCGCAGGTGTTTAAAACTCAAAATATCTGGATAGCTATTAATTAGTTTCTAATTATAATGTCTATTTCCCATGTTTCTGTGTGCATGCGAGGCGTATTCTGGCGGCTTTACATATTCAAAGCAAGATACAGGACTTAGAATTGAGATACTAACAAAACGTCTTGTGTATTTCACAATTGGACCACATCAAAAAATAGCGGTTTCGTCAAATCATTCAGCTCCACATTGGCCTTTATGAGGATATTCTCAACAACAACAAAAAAAGAGAAAAAGAAACTAGAGATAGTATAACCCTAAAACAAGTTGCGACGGTCTTGGGAAAACCTTTCTTCAAGGAACGGTTGATGGAAAATAATGAGAGTTGGACAGAGGAAAAGATGGGCCGATGACATCAGGTATTGTACTAGTAAATCACTGTCGGTCCGAGCACTGGCATTCAACAACAGATAAATAAAACTGGGGTACAGTATGTCACACGGGTACAACTCGGTGGGAATTTGAGAGTCCAAGACAAGACAAGAATTTTACTTTTCTTTGAAGTATTGATTTCTTACATAGACATAAGACCTCAAATATGGCGGGATGCAACCACTGATTACATCAGCTTTATTAGTTGACCGGTGCTTAATTTTATGGAGAATATAGCTGATTCAGATAAGGTAATGTTGAGAAATGAAATTCTGCTGGGTTTTCATTAAAATATTGATTTCAAATTTTGGGACAAGACCAGCAAATTCAGAGGAGGGAGCAAGTCAATTACATCGACCCCAGTGTTCAACTGGAACTTATTTCATCGACGCCAAACGAACGTGACGGCAAACGAAATGCTAAACATTCTGCCAGCTCACCGCTTTAGATTTCGTTAAAATTTTAACTCGTCAGATAATTTTATTCGTTTTCTTTTTTTTATTTAGTAGGGAGGGTATTTTTTTGTTTTTTCCTTGACACTCCATTGTCACATATTTGAAAAAAGATAAAATGCATTGAAATTTCAAAAACGATGATCAAAAGTTGTACACGAAAAATAGAACACTATGATAAAAAATATTTTTAGTGTCATTTCAGATAACATTGAAAAAGGATTAAAATATATGGAGAAAGAAAGCAACGAATTTATTTAATAATCCAATACATTCATAAAACAAATTGTTCAGTTTAAATTCCATACAAAACCATAAAAGCAGGAATAAATTAATGAATCTAATTGAGGCATAAAGGCATCAGTTTGAGGGGATGACGTTCGTTGAGATCATCAACTGTAGTATTTGACTGGTATTTTATCTTATTGACCGTCGGATTAATGAAAGGTGAAACTGACCTCAGCAGGGTTCAAAATACATTTCATAAAGAGCTGGAAAAACACCGCATGGTATTTTGTCCGACGCTCTAACGATTCTGCCAATCTTATGAGTAGAAAGAATGTAAATATATTCCTAACTTGCACTAATAATGTGTTTACTACGAAATTTTATTAGCTGCATTGTTTTAAAGAATTATAGCACAGACTTGACTGACTTTTGCAGACACATTAATGTAGTTGACTTCTTTCTACTTAACTTATTTCAGCTGATGCGTCCAGTAGTTTCGGATAATCTAATGTTTAGTATAAAACTATGTAAACGTAGTGAGAAACGGTTGTTATAACGGAGGAGGCGGATTTAATCGGGAAGAGAGAACACTAGATTGTAACAGCAGCGACAAAAGAAGTGAATGAAGGTTGATAGAATGAGCCAAAAATTATTGTAGTGTTTTAGGTTAATCTAGTTAGACAATGGTTGCGAATGTGACAGCTGCAGAATCCATCATTAAGAACTTTTCGGAACTGAAATATTCGATAACTCTGAAGAAGGAAAATTGTAAAGTTTCTGATGTCATCTTAGCAATGTTATAGATTCTTAGTTGCCATAAAATCGTGGTCAGAGATTGTGAAAGCTAATGCTTAAAAACGCTATGAAAGTTTAAAAGTGTTATTGTTACTGCTGCTGCTGCTGCTGCTGCTGCTGCTACGGCTGCTGTCGTTGTTGTTGTTGTTGTTCTTTGTTGTTCGCTTTGATATGTGACTGTGTCTTGCTGTTATTTAATGTAACTACGTTAAATGTCTTTATTGGCAATGGTTTTTCAGAAGTGGTACATGCTTGCAATAAAATGTGAAGCTTAGCATTGTTGATGTTTTAGATATTGTTGCTTTAGTACATGTTGCGGTTGATGTTGACGCTTTTGTCATTGTTGCTGTTGTTGTTGTGTTATGTTGCTGTTGATGATGTTCAACATTATATTGTTGTTGTTGTTGTTGTTGCTGCTGTTGTTGTTGTTGTTGTTGTTGTAACTGTTGTGTTGTTATCGTTGTTGATTCTCATAGTTGTTGTTGTTGTTGTTGGCACTCCGTCGCTTACGACGTCGAGGGTTCCAGTTGATCCGATCAACGGAACAGCCTACTCATGAAATTAACGTGCAAGTGGCTGAGTAATCCACAGACACGTGTACCCTTAACGTAGTTCTCGGGGATATTCAGCGTGACACAGTGTGACAAGGCTGACCTTTTGAATTACAGGCACAACAGAAACAGGAAGTAAGAGTGAGATAAAGTTGTGATGAAAGAGTACAGCAGGGTTCGCCACCATCCCCTGCCGGAGCCTCGTGGAACTTTAGGTGTTTTCGCTCAATAAACACTCACAACGCTCGGTCTGAGAATCGAAACCGCGATCCTATGACTGCGAGTCCACTGCCCAAACCACTGGGCCAGGCCTAAATGAACAGACATATTGTCAAATACGTTCCAGCTATAACCTTCTCTTCTTCTCTAGGAAAGCGATGGGTTTCTTATACTTTTACGCATTTATCTTTTACTTTTTACTTGTGTGTCATTAGACTGTGGCCATGCTGGGGTACCACCTTGAAAAATCTTCAGTCGACTGAATTGACCCCAGTACTTCTTCTTTTAAAAGCCTAATACTTATTTTATCGGCATCTTTTGCAGAACCACTAATTTACGGGAACATAAACACACCAACATCGGCTGTCAGTGGGTGGTGGGAGGAAAGACGCAGGCACAAAGGCGCACATACACATCTACCCAATCCACTCACAATGCTTTGGTCGTCTCGAAGCTATTACAGAAGACACTTGGCCGAGGTGCCATGCAGTGGGACTGAACCTGGAACTATGTGGTTGGGAAGCAAACTTCTTACCTCAGCCACACCTGCACCTTACATTAGCAACTTATTCAGATTTGGCACAGGTTCCAATTTCTGGGGACTGGAAAATTTTGGTACGAAAGGTTACTGATATTGGTAGATGCGATGGTTCCTTCAGTCCTAACTTTTTAAGGGTCTTTTATGACCCTAAATTTAGCAAGAATGTGGAGAATGACAACTGAAGAAGCGTCACTGTAGTAGTAGTAGTAGTAGTAGTAGTAGTAGTAGTAGTAGTAGTAGTAGGAGCAACAGGAGGATAAGGTGGTGAGGGAGGAGACGAAGGATGAAGAAATAAATAAAGAGGGAGAGGAAAAGAGAGACAAACAAACTAACAAAACAGAAAGATGACGAACTGAGAAAGAAGAAGAAGAAGAAGAAGAAGAAGAAGAAGAAGAAGAAGAAGAAGAAGAAGAAGAAGAATAAGAAGAAGAAGAAGAAGAAGAAGAAGAAGAAGAAGAAGAAGAAGAAGAAGAAGAAGAAGAAGAAGAAGAATTAGTTGAGAGCTATAGAAGAAATAAAACTGCATTTTACACGATTTCTTCAAAGTATTTTCCCCAACACACCGTTGTTAACTTCAAAGTGTTGCCACAATAGACGTTAGCTTTCCTCACGGTCACATAGTTTTCACTAATTTTCGCCAATTTTCTCCGATCAATTAAATCGATTTAGTCAACATATTTCACACCAACACCGACCTTATGTCTAGTCCAATTAATTCTATATTTATTAATTTTGTCATTTATTTTTAATGATTTTATATCCTCTCTGCTTGTAATTATTTTTAATTGAATTTTGTAAATTTATGGAACTCACTGCATTAATTTTGTCTGTCTACATAAGTGCATTGTGTTTGTCTTTGTTTGCATGCTGACATGGATAGAAATATGTATATATGTATGTAACTATGTATGTATATACATGGCGCGGCTGAAAGCTTGCCCCGATTTCAAAGGTTAATAAAGAGCAAACACATGAAGATACAAGGAAAAACCATGCTCTCCACTCCAGGAAACAGAAAAAAATGGCATTTAATGAACTTTATAGAAATACAAAGTTTTTTCGTGTATCTTCATGTGTTTCCTTTTTATAAACCTTTGAAATGGGGGAAAACTTTCTGCCGCTCCCTATATGTATTCATATATGTACGTATACATGTATCTATATATATATATGTGCATGTGTGTATTGTATGCATGTATTCACGCTAAGTTTTATTTCGAGATATCTTGTGTATATATACATACATACACACGCACATACAAGCACACACACACACGGATATATATGTATATGTATGTGTGTATATGTATATGTAATAATACAAATGGATTGAGGCTCGCTACATCTTTGTACGTACACACTGGTGGTACACGGGTGTGCTTCTTTAACTATAATTTAGTGTTCTGCGCAAAATTGTTTGCACGCCGAGCAAAATGCTTCGCGCCATTACGTCAAGCGCTATGTTCTGAGTTCATATTCCGCCGAGGTTGACTTTGCTTTTCATTCTTTTGGGATTCGATAAGTTAAGTACCAGTGAAACACTGGGGTCGATAGAAGAGACCGGTAGAATAATTTCTAGAGTCGTTATGTTCGACTAAAACCCTTCAAGGCTGTGTTCCTGCATGCCTGCAGTGAAATGTCTCAAACAAGTTTTTGAATAAAAGAATAAAGAATGCGTGTGTGTGTGTGTGTGTGTGTGTGTGTGTGTGTGTGTGTGTGCGTGCGTTTACGTGTGTATGTATCTTTGTGTGTGTATACATCATAATTTAAGATCTCTAATACGTTCGTGTGTGTATGTATGTGTGTCTGTGTGTGTATATATATATGTATATATATATATATATATATATATATATATATATATATATATATATATATATATATATATATATATACATATATATATACATGCATACACATATATATATATATATATGTATATATATATATAGACACACATAGACATATGCATGTAGGCTTGCATGCATGGATGGATGTACATTTATGTATGTGTGTGGCTGTGTTAGCGTGCAACTCTGTGATAGTGTCTACTTAGCAATAGATTGCTTAGTATGTTTTCATTAAATATTCTTAATTATTATTTCCAAAATTTAAAATCAATGTCGTTTTTTTTATTTGTTACCATTTTTCTTTACTTTTCGTCTTCTCACAAATGTCTTTAATTATACAAAACTTAACAACGAAGCTGTGCAGACAGACGACATTGAGGGAACAGTGGCAATATTAAAATAATCACTTTTACGTCTAGATTCACTTAGCTTCTCTCTATCTCTCTACCATTGAAACAGACAGTAACGTGTTAGCCTGCCGCATGTGTGTGTGTGTGTGTGTGTGTGTGTGTGTGTGTGTGTGTGTGTGTGTGTGTGTGTAACGGTGTGTCTGTGTTTATGTGTCTAGACAAAAATAAGGAGTGTTAAAGAGAGTGGTTAGTGATTAATTTTATTTGGACAGACATACCTAGAGACAAATGCCTGTGTATTAATAGACAGACAGACAATCAGACAGACAGACAGACAGACAGACAGATAGATAGATAGATAGATAAATAGATAGATAGATAGATAGATAGATAGATAGATAGATAGATAGATAGATAGATAGATAGATAGAATGATTGATTGATGATTGGTTAGAGGAATGGATGGAAGGATGGAAAAATTTGAATGAGATATATACATATATTTGTAAACATAAATATATGCGCGTTTATACATATACATATATATGTGTGTGTGTATATGTATTAAGAATGCATGTGTATATATATATAAACATGGAGGGTCATTAGACCAGAACGAGGGCAAAATAGCGAACGCTGGAGAAATATTTTCTTTGAAAAGAGAAAAGATAGAAGAGAGGGATTGAAGATGTCCAGTCCTAAGGATGTTGTCGAGGAAAAGAAAGATGGTCATGTGTGTGTGTGTGTGTGTGTGTGTGTGTGTGTGTGTGCATTATTTATATTATTCTATATTATTGTCTAGTTGAACGCAAAGCACCCATTTCCAAGTAAGTATATATATATATATATATATATATATATATATATATACATACATACATACATACATATGTGCTCCAGCATGACCACAAACAAGTAAAAGGTTTTATATATATATATATATATATATATATATATATATATATATATATATATATATACATACTTTGATTTGCAATCATTTGAGAAACTCAGTGAACGTAGAATTCCAGTAATCCCTCGACTATCGCAAGTGTTACGTTCCGAAATACGTCGGCTCCGTAATTATATGCCTCGGTTGTCCATTCCCAGCACCGTCTGCTTAGTCGTGTGCTGTCATACCGTAGAGATCTGCAAACATACCCGTGTTCATTTGTTCAGTATCTCTAGGTGTTCGGTACCCGGCGGCATGACACGCTCTTAGAAATTAGTGCCATGCGATGTTATGAGGACCCAGTGCCTCCTTTGCTTTCAATTAGCGCGTCTGAGTTACAGGTGTTTCTTATGGGGCCCTCATTTGAACCTTGCATAGTATTAGCAGTTGTTGGAGGCCGTAATATTTTCTAGCCCTGAAGAGAGATATGTTGTTCTTTTCTTGTTCAGAATTGAACCAAATTTATGTGCGAAGAAAAAATATAATATTGGCTTTATATTTTATTATTTTGATTTTTTTTTTTTTTTTGCTGAAAATTCGAAAACTGGAAAATAAAGCATTAGCTCTCGGTGGGATTTCATTCATCAGGTGGATTAGGATAAAATTATTGCTATAAAACTACTCTAAATTATTCACCTCGTCCATTTACATTATCATATACCTATATGTGTGTGTGTATATATGTGCTTGTGTGTGCGAGTACTGGTGTGTATTGGTGTGGGGCGGATGTATGTGTGCATATATACTTTATGACAGTCGTTTTCTAATTAGTGTCATATTTCTTGTGTAAAGGCCTGATATCGACCATTTTTCGATATAAAAAAATGTTGACTGAAATTATTACGAAACTTAAAGTTATTATGATCATCATAATTGTAATCATCATCATCAATAACAAAACTAACATTATCTTTTAATGTCCTTATTGATTTTTACCTGCAATAGATGTGTGTATCTTGCTGTCTGCCAATTTCTCTCTCTCCTTCACTCTTTCTCTCTTTCACCCTCTCTCTCTCTCTCTCCCGTTCTATTTTTTCTCTCTTTCCCTTCCCGCTAATCATCTATGATTATTATTGCATCTCTCCATTTTGTGAACGTTCAGCGTTTCCGTTCGGTCTTCGAATTCCCTGTCAGTCTGATATTTTCCACCTGTTAAATATGTCAACCTCCTTTTACTCTCTCCTCTTCCTACACCGCTTTCGACTTCACTTTACCACTCACTCCCCTCTTCGCTCTTTTCTTTTTCCTTTATTTTTCTTCTTTATTATCAACCAGCAGCTTTAGGGCTCCCAGCTTCAAGTAACACAAATTCTTCCTTTGGTTTGTCATTCTAAAGTAGTGCTTATCAAGGTGTGAAGTAAGGACCTCAGAACGTACTGGGGACAAAAGGAGCTGTAGAGAAACGATAGTTGCACCTCTACAGTTTTTTTTTTCCTTTCGTCTTTGTTTCCTAATTAAATATTAAAGAAAACTTAACTGAAATATTATGATAAAGAGCGTGTTAGTCATAATCACAGCAACAATGACAATAACGTCAACATCAACAATAATAAGATGAGACTTCGAAACGTGAATAAATAAAGAGTATCTGATATATAACAGTTAACATCTATATTTTACTTGTTTAATCACTGGACTGCGGCCATACTGCAGCACCACCTTCAACGGGTTCGTCGAACAAATCAACCTCAGAATTTTTTGTCTCTTAAGTCTGGTACCGAGTCTATCGGTTTCTTTTAACAAACTGATAGAATACGGGGACGTAAACAAGCTAACATCGGTTGTCAAGCATAAGTTGTCACATGTACACACACTCACACATATATATATTCATATACATACATACATATATATATGTGTGTGTGTGTGTGTGTGTGTGTGTGTGTGTGTCTGTGTGTATATACATATAGATATGTATATATATAGAGAGAGAGAGAAAGAGAGATATAGAGATAGATAGATATAGATATAAACATGTGTGTGCGTATATATATATATATATATATATATATATATATATATATATATATATATATATATATATATATATATATATATATATATATATATTCATATACATATACATATACATATACATGTTGCTGTGTGGTAAAAGCTTGGTTCCCAACCACATGCTTCGAGATTCAGTCCCACCGTGTGGCACCTTGGACAACTGTCTTCTACTATAGCTTCTGGCCGACCAAAGCTTTGTGAGTGGATTTGGTAGACGGAAACTGAAAGAAGCTCGTCGTATGTATATACGTGTGTGTGTGTGTGTGTGTGTGTGTGTGTGTGTGTGTGTGTGTGTGTGTGTGTGTGTGTGTGTGTGTGTGTGTGTGTGTTTGTGTCTTTTTGTCTGTGTCTGTACCTCATCACCGCTTGACAACCGAAGCTAATGTGTTTACGTCCCCGTAACTTAGCGGTTCAGCAAAAGAGTAGGATAGTGTGAGTATCAGGCTTTTAAAAAACAAGTACTGCGTTTGATACATTCGACTAAAAATTTCAAGGTAGTGCCCCAGCAGGGCCGCAGCCAAATGATTGAAACGTGTAAAAGATAAAAGATATTTATATATATGGTCCTCTTTCTACCAGATTCTGTCTACCAAATTTCCTCACAATGCACTGGCCAGCCCAAGGCTAGAGAAGAAGACACTTGCCCAAGGTACCCCTCAGTGGATCCGAACTCGGAACCACGTGGCTGCAAGGCGAGTTTCTGAACCAAACAGCTATTCCTGTGCCTCTAAAATTGAAAATAAAGCTATACGTGTAAATTATAGACATTATACAAACGTATAAATTAAAAGATATTATCAAAATTTTATTTCCATACATACAATAAAGATGGTGACAGCATTTGTAGCATTAGGAAACGCCCGAAGTTGTGTTGGCCTATATATGTATACGTTCAAGTAGCGCATTTAATTCTGCTGAAGAAAGCATTGAAATAGATTTAGTGAAAGAAAGGAAATGACAGAAAAAAGTCTGAGAGTCGCTGGTCTAAAGAAATAAGAGACGTGATATGTCAGTCGGTGACATTTGTTCTTTATTCTTGAATTAGCGTCAACGAAGGCACTAGTTCTTCTGACCTACAATGTAATTGGAGTCAAATAAGAGATTAGCTTTCATACCCAGTGACACATTTGGCGTCAGAGAAGAAACTAACTTTCCTACTCAGCGTCACAAAAACATGTGTAGTACAAATATGTTTTAGAGCGAAGTTAGACAACATTGTAATGTGTTAATTACTTGGACAAAGTAATTCTAATACTTACCTGTGCACTTAGGCACACGTACACATATACGCGCATATATATGCAAATATCTATTTATGTATGTACATAGATATGTACTTAAATACATACATACATACATACATACATACATACATACATACATACATACATGGTGGTTGTCTACTCCTTAAACAGAGTTTGACCACCTCCTGCACCTACACCTTAGCCCTTTCATGGCGTCTGATGTGGCTTTTTAAACCAGACAGTGTTTTGAAAAAACACCCACACAGATTGCACCTCTGATTTGCACTACCAATACCTGCAAGTAAGTTCTGCTCATTGTGGATCCTAACATGTCTTTTAAGATACATACATACATACATACATTACAAACTCGCTGGCTGTCGACCCACAGTCCCATATGACAACCCTTGGCTTTCCATCCGTCCTCCCCTGTAACGATGTAATTCCTCTCTGACAGGAGAGCTTTAATGCAGCTCTCACAGTTCTATAACTGCATAATATCTATAGCTTCATTCTTAGAACTTTTTATTAGTGAATGACATATCAATTATGCATTGTTAAACCTGGCATTGATCGGCAGGTTTAATCACAAGTTAGACGTTTAAAAACGTTTGTGTGCCTCACCTGCAATTTCAAGTCAATCCATGTTTAGAACGAGAATAAGATGACAGAGGATTTCTGCAAACTCTTTCATTCTTCCTCTCTGCAGCAGAAATATTGTTTTCCATCTTACGAGCTACACCATGCAACTTTGCGAGAGATATCTGCTGCGTCTCCTTTTTTTCAGCAATGATAAATAAGATTTCTCTATTCCATGTGATTTACTGCTAATTTTTCGCCGTATTACTTTCGATTCTTATTTTTCTTCAATCTTCAAACGATCTTAATATCTCTTCATATGCTGGTGCCGAGTTCTCTTATGGTCCATCAACAATTCGCCAAATACATTTGGTATAGAGAAATTTATTTATTTGTTGATATATTCATACAACCATCTTCATATAATGGCATATATCTGCCTTTGAGTTTTTGTAAAGTTGTGTACGCTAATGTTTATTTTTCAAGATATACGTATGCTCGTAAAAATTTTTATCATTTAACTTTATGGTAATCTTTTATTTTCCAATTTTTTTATCTCTCCTTTTTATTGTATATTGGTAATTCGAGAGACTAACAATCTTATAAATAATTTATCGATGTGTGTATGTAAATAAGTGTGAGTAAATATGTAAGTAGAGTCGTGTGTGGATGTGTTTATGTCAAGGTGCAGGTGCGTGTGTGTTTGTATGTGACCCAGAAATTTGTATATATGCATAAATATGTCTTTATGTATATTTCTTTCGATGTATATGTCAGTATACATCGAACGTAATAGTCTAACGTAATATGTCTAATGTAATAGCACCGCATGATAGGATTAGCTAAATCCTTTTTAAGTCAAGGTTTGAGGTATCGTGGTCCATTCGAGTAGTGAGTTTTTGTTGAGTTGTATCCAGGTATAGGTGGCTTATATGGTATCCCTTGAAGAAATTTGTCTAGATTCCGTTTAAAAGTGATCGGATCCTGTTCCTCTCTCATCTGTTTCGGGACAATGTTGAGGAAAAGAAATTGTGTCACAGTGTATCTATGTGTTGTGATCCTGAACTGGGTAGGGGACATATGACCCGTAGTCCTAGTCTTAGATGAATTTTGAAGCTAATTTTGAGGTCGTTTGGGCAATGCTGGTGGTGTATTCTCCACGTCGTGCGAATGGTGTATCGCTCACGGCGAGCAGAAGAGAATAGAGTTTCAATGCTTTAAGGCGATCCCAATAATCGAGATCAGTTATGCCCTTAATTCTTTTAGTGAATGACCTCTGGGATGATTCAATTTTCGAAATGTTTTGTTTTGTATGGGGAGACCACAGGGAGCAGCAGTATTCGAGGTTATGGCCGTACACAAGAGGAGAAGAGAGAAATGGTAACATCTTGTTCGCTGGACCGGAAGGTTCTGAGGATCCAAGAGTTCAACCTACGATCTATATCGACTTTATTGTAGCTGAGATTGTTACCAACAATTACTCCAAGGTTTCTGATATTATTATATGTTCTGAGTGGTTCCTCTGAAGAAGTGAGTATGGCTGTTTTAGCATAGTCTTTCTTCCAAAATGCTTCAGCTCAAATTTATTCCCTCGTTTAGTTGCATTCACTGCACCATATATATATAAATTATTAAGGTGTCTATCTGTAATTTAAAAGCCAAAGGGCACAAGTGGCATTTATGTGTGTGTGTGTGTGTGTGTGTGTGTGTGTGTGTGTGTGTGTGTGTGTGTGTGTGTGTGTGTGTGTGTGTACATCGGTGTGAATGAATGTGCGTCTATTTTTTTCAATACGCATGCTTCTTGCAAGTACATCGGATGCAGGGCAACAAAGCAGCAGTTAAGACTACAATCTATTTTTCCTTTAAATTAACAAGAAACAAGCCTAGTATAATATGATGGCCTGCTGAACCACGGCGACAATTGACCTCTACGCGTACGTACTATACTTACAAAGGGTTATAGTTAATAGCATATTTTATCTGTCTTAATTATCTATTGGTTAACTTTACTGTTTTTAATTAGTCTACTTTTATGATTTGTTTTCTTTATTTTAGTTGTGTTTGTTTTTATTTATTGAATTTGCTCAGATAGATATTCTGTGGAATACGGTTTTAATTTAGTGAATATTATGTATTCGTACCTGAGGAGTCTTTATTCAACAGTGTTCCTGAAATAATGCGGATGTAATGTAATAAATTTAATGAATGTATTACGTAACAATATTTTGTCAGTTGTCTGCTAGCAACGTGAATATGAATAGCAGCATTATGCAATAAAGCGTATTTACTCAATCCAATCTCTCCTGTTTACATAACGTGTGTGCACGTGTGTATGTATGTGTGCGTATATATATACACACACCCACACACACACACATACACACACACACACACACACACACACATATATATATATATATATATATATATATATATATATATATATATATATATATATATATATATATATATATTCTCTACGGACATTCATGGAATTTTGGATGTATCTTCATTAATACGATCGGCTTTCGTTGCAAAATTGCAGCTGCAATCCAATACCAGTGGATAAGCTTTATAAAGCAAACTACAAGATTCATACCCTAATTGAACTGATAGATAGATAGATAGATAGATAGATAGATAGATAGATAGATAGATAGATAGATAGATAGATAGATAGATAGATAGATAAACAATTGAAAGAACTTTGAAATAAAATGCCAGTGTGTGTAAAATCTATGTATGTATAAAAGTGGAACAACCTTGTAATATTTTAACGAAATATCTCAGGGGCATCGCTCAAAACACCGATGGATAACCAGATAAAAATAACTTAGTTATTGCTGTTCCATATTTGTATAGCAATTATAAATGTTATACGTACTAGTACTTTAATCTGATGCTGTTTATGTGTGTTTATACATTTAATTCTATCCTGTCTACCTTTCCCACACATCAGCAAATATTTTGGGCAAGTTTTTACCCATTTCTACATCAGAGAAAACAACAAGATCATAAACGTCCACACCATTCGTCACTGAGGAGACCAAATCAATTTAAAACTCTGTGTCTGAGGATCCACTGTCGTTCTGAGCAAATTTTTAAAACTCATATGAGAATTTGAGATGTTTCTCTGAGACAAATATTACAGCCAGTGCAGTCCCACTTTTGTAAATCGGTTATAAATTATACGCAGCAGTAGTTGTATATATGTATCGATGTATATGAATATATATATATATATATATATATATATATATATATATATATATATATATATATATATATATATATATATATATATATATATATGTGTGTGTGTGTGTGTGTGTGTGTGTGTGTGTGTGTGTGTGTGTGTGTGTGTGTGTGTGTGTGTGCGTGTATATACCCCACATTGGTTCTGCAGGAATATAAATAAAACAAAAAACAGACAGTGTTGGAACTCTTTTAAACAAAATAATATATTCCTCTATACACAATCATACAAAAAAAAAACCCTTTTTTGTATTTATTTTTACTCGCATATATATATATATATATATATATATATATATATATACATACGTGTAAGTACGTATCAACAACAGTTTCGAACCACATGCAACTACCAATATCTAACAAGGAATTCCAGAAGCAAATGTTGTGAACACACACGGTTTTGAAATGACAAATTTGAAATGAACTACGTTACAGTGCTAGAAACCTTAAATCTATTCATGATTTATTGCAGATCATTTTCTAATTTTACAACCATTGTCGACAACATGACGATGACGACGATACACCAATATATGAAACTCCTGAGATGTAATTTTGAAGACTACGTCAAAAATGGCTGTACAGGATCTCCACAACTTTACTCTGTTTTCAACAGCAACTGGAAATGATAATTTATTATACATGCTTACTAATACACACACATACACACACATGTTTACACACACACACACACACACACACACACACACACACACACACATATTTATATAAATATGTGGAGGTACGTGGCTTAGTGGTTAGGGTATCAGCATCATGATCGTAAGATTGTGGTTTCGATTCCTGGACCGGGCGGCGCGTTGTGTTCTGGAGCAAAACACTTCATTTCACGTTGCTCCAGTCCACTCAGCTGGCAAAAATGAGAAACGCTGCGATGAACTGGCGTCCCGTAGGCTTTAAAAGGGCGCATTTATATATATATATATATATATATATATATATATATATATATATATATATATATATATGTATGTATGTATGTATGTATGTATGTATGTATGTGTGTATGTATATATGTATGTATGCATGTACACATACACGCATACATATATACATACACATAATACATATGCATGTATACATACAGATACACGCATACAAATATATAAACACATACACATGTATTCGTCCATACACAACTATGCGAATATACATATGTACACGTATAAAGACAAATACACACATAGATGCTTAAATATATTCATACATATGCACCAATATGTACATTTACACATATAAATACAACCTTACGCACACATCTACATACACATTCATACATACACACATATATACACACATATACACTTACACGTCCAAAGCGACACAAGTACTCACTCATTCACACATAATGTATATACATATGCACAAATATGTATATAGACAATGCGTTTACACATATATACAGGCACGTACATACACATGCATTAGACGTAGACACACATTCATACACACACACATACACATGTATGCACGTACACATACGTATGCATACATACACATATATGCACATATATATGCATATAAGTAAACTAATGCGCCCGAGCAAGCAACTGTATTTCAAATACAGTCTGTATGTCGACTAATATCCAGATGAGCAAACACAAAGTAGCTACCATTAAAGAGAGAGAAGGAAGATGTTCCATACATAGATAACATGTATAAAGTTAGATATCTGTGTGATCTTCCTGCATGGTTCTACCAGTCAGTACAAAAATCGATCCAATCTACTAAAAATACCTGTGTTTCACACTCCGATTAATCACAATATTACGTTGTAAAAATAAAGAGTTCACTTGTAATTTTCCAGATGTAGTTATTAATGATATGGTGGACCTTTTCTAATCATAATTTTTACATCTGGTTTCATCTTTCAGGTTTAATGTTATTATTGAGACATTTAAAAACTTCCTACATTATAAAACAATGTCAGGTCATAAATGTATAGCTGTGCGCTCATCAAATATTGCAGTGAACAAGCAGGTTCGTTAGAGGGCTGGTTAAAGTGGTTTGCTTTGTTTGTTCCGGTTCTCTGCAATCTGAGTTCAAATCTTACCGAAATCAAATTTATATTTTCGAGGTCCATAAATGAAGTACGACTTATGTACAGAAATCGATTCTCATTTCTCTCTCCCTCTCTCTTCATCTCTCTCTGCCTCTCTCTCTCTTTCTCTTCACTATAACTGACAAAATGGATTTTTTTTAAAGGTCATCTGAGAGTGTATTGTATTCTACAATGAAAATTTCATAATGAACTCGTCGATAAAGAGAGGTTGCTAGGAATCATTCTTTTACTTGATGGTGCAGGGAAAGAAGGAAGTTATGGGCTTAGATCTTTGATTGATATTTTGTGGTTCTAACCCTCGAGGCCAACAGAACATTTATAACTATCTAAATGGATCGTACTTTGTTTTGTTTTACTTTTGGTATTTATTTTTATTTTATTCTTGATCGTATCTCGGCACGTTTTGCTGTTTCAGCGGATATTGTTTCCCTGACTCTATTTACTGAACTGTGATTAGTAGTTCAATTGGTGTAAGGTGGCAAAATGCTTAGCAGTGCTTTGTCCGTCTTTACGTTTTAACTTCAAATTCCGCCGAGGTCGACTCGCCTTTCACCTCTTTGGGGTCTGTAAAAATAAGTACCAGTCGAGAAAGGGGGTGACGTAATCGACTCGCTATCTCCCCCGAAATTGTTGTTCCTGTACCAAAATTTGGAGACAATATTTTAATTGTTGGTTAACAGAAATGGAATGTTTTTTTATTTATTTGTTATTTTTGTTTTGTCCTCTGTTTCATTTTTCTCGCTGTTTATATGGCCAAATTTATTTTCATTCACTCCATGTTCGATCATTTATAAAGAAATTATTCATGTAGTTGTTGATGTATTTACTTATCTACCGAAGTGAGTCTTAAAATTTTCCTCATAAAACAAAACTTTATCCGCACACATTTGCAACCCACAACAGAAGGAGAAATAATTTCAAGAAAAAATTGAATACAAACATAATTATGATGCCGAAGGAAAAACACGGTATTTGTTAGCAGTTTCTATGTTACTAGCCCTCGTCAGTGAAACATAATCAGCACTGGGCTACTATGAACATTTATCAGAAAAAGTTTATGCAAAAAAAATTGTTTACGAATATTTCTGGCCAGCAGTGATTTTTATAATATTTAGCAAAATTTAGTTAAGGGGAAATAATTCATGTAAACCAGTGGCAACGATTTTGATAAATCAAGAAAAGTTAACTGTTTTAATTATCTTAATTGTAGCTATTGGTTTATTTAAGTTACATTTTCCAGCTCAAATTCGTGAATACGAAGAAGTGATTATCGTGAGATAAATCAATAGATAATAATCCTCCATTTCAAATTCCTGACTTTCTGAACATTTTATTTTAATATGGTGAATGTGTGCACAAGATTGTTATTGCGACACAATTCAATCTCAAACCACAGTTGTTAAAACACTTTCGGTTCCCCTTACACCAAAACTGCTATTGGAGCAGGTAAGGCTTGAATGTCACAGTACCTCACGTGTTAGTGATTCTGCCATGCCAGTTCACTGCGTTATATATTTTATATAATGAAGTAAAAGCAATATTTCTTCTCTTGCTTTGCAAGAAATGCATTCTAAATATTAAAAATTTAAAGAGGTCCTGAAATTGAATAAAGTATTCTCGTTTCTGTTTTTTATCTTTTTGCAATATTAAACTATTAAAGTAAATTCACACTGCATTGTTGAAGTTTCTATTGAAATATAATGATGCACAAACATCGTTAATATCTCATTAAAATAGTCTTCATTTAATATTTTTTATAATAAAAAGTTAACAACCTGCCATTCTCTAAAGTTAAAGCAACGATTAACAATCACTACACCTGGCCATGTTTTTTATACGTTTCTTCATTATTTGGCTGCTTCTTTTGAATATACATATATCAGATGCTTTGTTTCTGTTTAACAACTTTGAAAAAGGCTTATAATAGTAGAAATTGAAATGACATGACCACCATCTTTTTAATAACATCTACTTAACAGACAACTGGAGATCCATGTACATAAGCAGTAGTGGCTCACTCGATTTCGAGTTTCCACGTTCTCTCATATCCACTTTCTCATTGCAGATATATGTCTGTTATAAAGTCGGTAGTGTTTATACGATGGGTCCTGAGTTGATTACCTATCCTTGATTCTTTTACAAATTCTTGTGACACTTTAATTCAAGAATCACATCAATAGTAGTTCTGTCCCTGTGCATTCGTCCAAACAGGATTTTCTGTCCTGTAGTAGCCAAGCACACCTTTAGACATAAAGGACAGCAATGATCCTCTGGTGCGGCCCACGATGTATGCATAAAAGCATCTTATAGTCGTCGCCCGCTATGTGAGTTTCGTGGCTGACAAATCAAGTGTAATGAGACCTTTAACTTATCCAGGTCCAAGAGCGCGGTGGCATGTTTTTATACACCATTTTTTTCGGTTGTTCGTCTTCTTAGACCATAATTTTAATAGAACTACCTTCTTGGATAACAATTCGGAATGATGTGCCTCCAACCAGTCCTTTCGCGACACCCTTAAAGCAGGAACTTTTCTACACTCCTCGTATCTTTTCATTTTTGATCTTTTTTTTCCTTAGACTTGGTACATACCACATTATTTCTTTTGTTTTACACCATTCCTCGTGCATAACAAATGCAATTTTGCGTGTATCCTGCCTTTATATATTTATGGTGTCATGAACTCACACTCTCATAATATATAGTATACTTTTTATTGTTCTTCCAGCTTGTTAGCGATAAGGCCTCCTTAATTCCTGTCCTCGTGACTTGTTTTTCAGCTGCCATTTTCCTGACCTCTGTGGGCATTTTATTCTCGTCTTAATAATCCTTCTACAACTAAATGCGGTGTTCTTGAAACAAATTCTCTTTTCCAAATTTTTTTCAAAGCACTCAACATTTCTTTACTTTCTGACATGTTTTTTTTTATAATCTTCATGCAATGCCCTTCCATTTCAACATAATCTTCCTACACTAAGCAAACTTCTCCCATCATCTCTTTTCGCTTAAAATAACAACCTATGAATAAGATCCCTTTTGTGAAACATGCTAAGTGTATCATCACCGTTATCATCATCATCATCATCTTCATCACCATTATTATGATTATTATCATCATTATTATTATTGATTATATTATATATTGTGGGTTCTCTCCTAAATCGGATTTTTTTCCTGTGTCAAATCTTTTGAGTTGTTTCACAAAAATGTTGAACGTTTTGAGATGGGGAGTTCGCCCAATTTTAAGCAAATATAAAGACATATTTGAATACTTTGACAGTTCACATAAAATTGCCATCGAGAAAAGAACCACTCAAACGAAAGCTTTGACAGTTGCACATAAAATGTACAAAAACAAAAATGATAAGATAAAAAATAGAAAATAGACATAAATTAAACCGAAAACATATTGGTGAAGGATATATTGTAGAAAAACGTCGTCAGTGGAAACGTGAAGTTGGGAAAGGACATATTGTACAAAACCCGTGTTACTGGAGACCACATTAAAGCTTACCATAGCGTTAAAGAAATTACCCAAAAGACGTTGCATGATTTTCGCCATAGCCAATACCAAAAGGCTTTATGTCACCTTTCAGTGAACTTAGTTTCAATATAATGAATAACATACAAGCAGCGTCGTGCTGTCCTCTGACGTGACCAGCGACTGGACTCTCACCCAGTTAATTTGTGATTTGTGTTTTTATTATTTAAATTGTATTTTGCTTTAATTATTGTTTTTAATATAATTTTATAATTATTCTGTAGTCTGCAATCTGTATCAATCTTTAAAGGTGCTCATTATACAGGGTGTCCACAAAGTCTGGGTACATAGAGATTAACACATACTTTAAGAAATTATTATTTCTTATATTTAATTGTTTATGTTATGATTTTATTTACAGTCTGGGTACATGGGGATTAACACATACTTTAAGAAATTATTATTTCTTATATTTAATTGTTTATGTTATGATTTTATTTACTCCATGTACCCAGACTTTGTGGACACCCTGTATAACGTCCTTACTTACATAACTTGGGTTTGTCAATCCCCACAGCTTTCTGTAACTCTTATCTTCTAACGTTGTATGTATGAGACGTTGAGGTTAATAGGGAAATTATTATCATTAATGGTATTTTCCAAAATACAGCGTATTGGCAGAATCGTCAGAGCGCTGGGAAAAACTGCTTTGGAGTATTATTCGGCCCGAGGCTACACTAAAACGCACTTGCCCAAGTTGCCATGCAGTGGGACCGAACCTAAAATTACGTAGTTCCAAAGCAAACTTGTTAATCACAATGCCATGCCTCCACACCATTACTAAATAAATATGTCTTTTCTTGTAATCTTTCACTATTAATTTGTCAATCAGTTATTGATTTTTGCACTGCTGTTTTTACAACTGTTTCGTTCTTTTGCTCGAATTTGTTATGACTCAAAGAGTGAATACATACTTTTTGTCATCATTCCGGTTTGTAATTTCCACATAAGTGCAATACACTATTTTGGACGAAAATTATCAATTACTTCTCCTTTTTTTTTTTCGGATTCTTTTTATCACAGAATTATTTTTCCCATATTTCAAGCACAGAGGTGGCGGTTCATTACAGAAGCTATTATCTAGATTTAAGGCAATTTTTCCGTACACTGATCTCAATTTCTTTCACCAGTAACTTTAAATATCGTTCGATGTTTTCCAGTTGGAGATTAAACGGTAGTATTTGCTAACCACCGTTTTATCAACTTTTACATCATTTTCTGTTTCCCTGTTTTACTTCTTTTATTCATTTAACTTTCGCATTGTGTTCTTGCTTCTATCCCCCAAATGCCATTCCAGAACCTCTTACTTCCTTATCCATTAGGAACCACTCTTTCATTACTGATATTTCCAATTAACTCCGGTTGTACATTTTTTCCTATTCCATAATGGATATACAGTTGTATCTAGATTTATCCGTTGTTCATATCATTTAACCTTAGTTATTTTCGCAAACATTCTTTGTTTTAATTCTTCCATAACCAATGCTACACACATTTTTATATTGCTTTTAGATATTTGTTATTATTATTATTATTATTATTATTATTATTATTATTATTATTATTATTATTATTATTATCATTATTACTATTGTTATTATTATTATTAATATTGTTGTTGTTGTTTAAAACTCAACCCTCGAACAATTTCTTAATCTCTAATCTGTCAGCCATCTATCCTTTCTTTTATTGTCATAGTTTGGTCACAAATCCTTTGTTTTGAAACTTCGAATAACCCACTTTTCTCCACTTTCGGTATTATCCCAGTATTCTTTCACCGGAATTACATCTCATTTTGCAAAGTAACTTTAAAAAAATCAGCCAACATTCCGAAATAACTACATTTTACTTAATGCTACATTTCTTGTACGCAGTAATTGCACGACGGTCAGATAATGGCTGCGATACCCCTACACCAACCACCACAGGAAGGCGGGAAGGAAACCTCTATTTCAAATCCCCCAAATAATACTTTGACATGAACCGCTCAACGATACATCAATGATGATTTTCTTCTATTATACAAGTCTTCAATCCCTCCGCCATATCCTTGATCATGCGAACATTCACTGTAGCAGTGATAGAATTATGGTATTAGCTATTCAGCTTGAACGTGACCAATAGTATTCATCATCAGCCATATTGACACACTCCCACCACCACATTACAAATCCTTTTTAACCGTTATTAGTTTTCTTTGTCCACGTCTATTTTTGTCGGAGTGTTCAAATAAGTGTCAAATCTCACAAAGTAAGTTTCATTTTTCTTTTATTATCAAAAATAACTGAACATTTTCTAAAATTACAATGTTTTAGTTTTTTCGTCTGCCACCGGAAAAATCAATTTCCTAAAGTTGCCTTTTTTTATTTTTATTTTACTGTTCTGTGTAACAGATGTATCGATTTATTCCATCTTGTTCTTTTCGCATCCACGATTACTAGCACTAATGCTACTAAGACGACTACAACTAATGCGATTTGAACTACGACAACTACTATCAGTAGAAATGCAAATAATTCCCCAATACTGATAAGTCCTGTCATAAGTAAAATGCGATGGAATATGGGGAGAAATCGATTTATAACCCACAAAAATTGATAGTGGCTTTACAGAGTCCGAACAGATGGAAAGTAAATTTGACACTGGCATAATTCGAACACAGAGCATGGAAATGACCAAGCACCACATGTTTTATATATATATATATATATATATATCACGAGTGGAAATATATATGAAAGAAGGTTTGAAAATGCAATTTAAAACTGCACTTTCAAACCTTCTTTCATATATATATATATATATATATATATATATTTATATATATATATATATATATATATATATACAGAGAGAGAGAGAGAGAGAGAGAGAGAGAGAGAGAGAGATGATATTAGCAATTTTGAGCTAAGGGAGCTAATCGATTCCATTTATCCCATTATTAAACTGATATTTTATTTTTATCAACTCTGGGAAGGTAAAAGGTAACCTTCATGTGCGTAAGATTTGAACACAGAACGTAAAATGACTAAATGGCGGGACAAGGTACGACTGTCAGGCGCTGGTAGTAGATGACGGATGTGATGTTCGCATTCGTCTCCTTCGCCCGAACTTTCAGGGACAGTTTCGTCTCAGTTCGTTTCTAGATAGAACTAGTCACCCTGTTCTTCCTAGTTCTTGTACACGTGGAAGTCTGGACCAAATCCCGAACAATTTAATCCACCCACACCATCCAGTATCCAACGTCGCTGTTGTACGGTATGGAGTTACCACTCCAGGTGTCGAGCTGCAAACCCACTTCTCCCTGTTAATTCTCCTGGTTAATTTTTACTCCATTTACCGCCTCGTATTTCATCATAGTACTGCCGATCACTTCGATTTGTCTGGTGTTCGACGTTATTATGATGACGTCATACGCATATGCAAACACAGATCTCCTACATCTGAATTCTCGCGGGGTGCCCCTCGAAATCTCCAACTTCGTTAGTATTGGTTCTAGCGTCAGTACGTACAGAAGTGAAGAGAAGGGACGCCTTTAAGGGACCGATCGTCTGATACTAAACAATTCCGATAGATGGTCATTTGCTCTGACCAGCGAGCAAATGTTATTGTACGTTGCAGCGATCCAGCCTGTGAAGACGGGACCGAAATCAGCCGCCATCGGGACAGCCGCCAAGTATTGAAGGGTGATCCTATCGAAAGCTTTCAACTGATCTAAATTGTTCACAGCTTCAACCATGGCAAGTCCTTTACCCACTTTCTATGATGCATCGTGTAGGGTGCAGATTGTCGTAGATAGAGCTGTCTGCTAATGCATACGTCAGTGCATCACTCACCAATATATCGGGGACAACAAACACACTTGGCTAACTGCTTAACCAAAATCTCCAACGCTGCATTTAGCAGTGTTATGGGCTTCAAGTTTTTTAAATTATCCCTCTTGTATGGCCTTCCTCAGTAGCACTACAGCATCTCTTTTCGCAGGACTAGGAATTTTTCGATACTGCTGCTTGTTGCAATAGACGACTGCAAAGAAGCTCTCGAAGAAGTCTGGCATATGACAACAGAGCCCGTAGTGCAGACCATCCAGTCCTGATCACTTCATCCTACATATATATATATATATGCATTTGCCTATGTGAATATTTTGTGTGTGTGTGCTTATCCCGCCTCCATCGCTTGACAACCGATGTTGGCGTGTGTAAGTCCTCGTAACCTAGCGGTTCTGCGAAAAGAGACCGATAGAATAAGTACTAGGCTTACAAAGAATAAGTCCTAGGGTCTATCTGTTCCTCTAAAAGGCGGTGCTCCAGCATGGCAGCAGTGAAATGACTGAAACAAGTAAAAGAATAAAAGAAAAAAACACACTCAGCGCATTGGAGTTCACAGACATTTTCATTAAAACCGAGACATTCCATTACTATTGGCACCTACTCGTTATCCTCATCTTGATTATATAACATTCAGATGAAAAAAGATTGATTGCCTGGCTAATATACGTGCAATAAATAATGGCTCTGTTTGTATGACTCAAACATTTTCAAATGTATCGAATGTAATTATCATAAGCAACCAATTGATAAAGTCGTTAAAGCGCCGGAAAGAACACCTTGCGGTAGATTGCACTACATGATATTTTTTTCTTTACTAGACACGGGCATTGGACTGTGGCCATGCTAGAGCACCTCCATCTCATCGACCACAGCTTTTATTTCAATCAAGCACTTATTTTATCGAACTCGGTTATCGTTTTTACATAACGAAA